>NW_027516503.1:0-36009 GCF_048772815.1 Callospermophilus lateralis | reverse complement strand
TTCAATGAAAGGCATTGTTAAGCTTCCAAAAAACTACCATCTCCTGAAATCTCAATGCATATTTTTTCTTCGACCTTCATGATAACTTCAAGTAATGAGTAGTACACCAATCAAACTTCGATGCCCAAGTTTCGTTCCTCTAGGTTGAAGCATTCGTTTGCAGGAACAGTTTGAATTTTTAGGTTTCACTCTGTTTTCTCCTAAATTGACAGATGCAGTTCGAACTCTAAATCAAACACAGTTTGTGCTAGCTTTTTGAAGCTTGACACAATACAGTACTTCTAAGTTCTATCTCTAAGGATTGTTTCCTCTTGATGTAGCCTTAAGCACAGACTGGCGAATAACTCATTCAATGAAAGGCGTTCTTCGGATGGCAAAAAACTACAGTCTCCTGAAATCACAACATATATTTTTTTTTCCGACCTTCATGATACTTTCAAGTAATGAGCAGTACACCAATCAAACGTGGATGCCCAAGTTTCGTTCTTCTAGGTTGAAGCATTCGTTTGCAGGAACAGTTTGAATTTTTAGGTTTCACTGCGTTTTCTTCTATATTGACAGATGCAGTTAGAACTTAAATCAAACACGGTTTGTGCTCGCTTCTTGAACCTTGAGACAATACAGTAGTTCTAAGTTCTATCTCTAAGGTTTGTTTCCTTTTGATGTAGCCTTAAGCAGAGACTGGCGAATAACTCATTCAATGAAAGGCGTTGGTAGGCTGCCAAAAAACTACAGTCTCCTGAAATCACAACATTTTTTTTTTCTTCCGAACTTCATGATACTTTCAAGTTATGAGCAGTACACCAATCAAACTTGGATGCCCAAGTTTCGTTCTCCTACCTTGAAGCATCCGTTTGCAGTAACAGTTTGAATTTTTAGTTTTCACTCTGTTTTCTCCTGTATTGACAGATGCAGTTAGAACTCTAAATCAAACACGGTTTGTGGTAGCTTCTTGAAACTTGACACAATACAGTAGTTCTACGTTCTAACTCTAAGGTTTGTTTCCTCTTGATATAGCCTTAAGCAGAGACTGGCGAATAACACTTTCAATGAAAGGCATTGTTAAGCTTCCAAAAGACTACAATCTCCTGAAATCTCAATGTGTATTTCTTCACCCGAACTTCATGATAACTTCAAGTAATGAGCAGTACACCAATCAAACTTGGATGCCCAAGTTTCGTTCTCCTATGTTGAAGCATTCGTTTGCAGGAACTGTTTGAATTTTTAGGTTTCACTCTGTTTTCTCCTATATTGACAGATGCAGTTCGAACTCTAAATCAAACACGGTTTGTGGTAGCTTCTTGAAACTTGACACAATAAAGTAGTTCTACATTCTATCCCTAAGGTTTGTTTCCTCTTGATGTAGACTTAAGCAGAGACTGGCAAATAACACTTTCAATGAAAGGCATAGTTAAGCTTCCCCAAAACTACCATCTCCTGAAATCTCAATGTATATTTTTTCATCCGACCTTCATGATGACTTCAAGTAATGAGCAGTACACCAATCAAACTTGGATGCCCAAGTTTCGTTCTCCTAGGTTGAAGCATTCGTTTGCAGGAACAGTTTGAATTTTTAGGTTTCACTCTGTTTTCTCCTAAATTGACAGATGCAGTTCGAACTCTAAATCAAACACAGTTTGTGCTAGCATCTTGAAGCTTGACACAATACAGTAGTTCTAGGTTCTATCTCTAAGGATTGTTTCCTCTTGATGTAGCCTTAAGCACAGACTGGCGAAAAACTCATTCAATGAAAGGCGTTCTTCGGATGATAAAAAACTACAGTCTCCTGAAATCACAACATATTTTTTTTTTCCAACCTTCATGATACTTTCAAGTAATGAGCAGTACACCAATCAAACATGGATGCCCAAGTTTCCTTCTCCTGGGTTGAAGCATTCGTTTGCAGGAACAGTTTGAATTTATAGGTTTCACTGCGTTTTCTTCTATATTGACAGATGCAGTTAGAACTCTAAATCAAACACGGTTTGTGCTAGCTTCTTGAAACTTGAGACAATACAGTAGTTCTACGTTCTCTCTCTAAGGTTTGTTTCCTCTTGATGTAGCCTTAAGCAGAGTCTGGCGAATAACTCATTCAATGAAAGGCGTTGGTAGGCTGCCAAAAAACTACTGTCTCCTGAAATCACAAGATATATTTTTTTTTCCGACCTTCATGATACTTTCAATTAATGAGCAGTACACCAATCAAACTTGGATGCCCAAGTTTCTTTCTCCTACGTTGAAGCATTCGTTTGCAGGAACAGTTTGAATTTTTAGGTTTCACTGCGTTTTCTTCTATATTGACAGATGCAGTTCGAACTCTAAATCAAACACGGTTTGTGCTAGCTTCTTGAAACTTGACACAATACAGTAGTTCTACGTTCTAACTCTAAGGTTTGTTTCCTCTTGATGTAGCCTTAAGCAGAGACTGGCGAATAACTCATTCAATGAAAGGCGTTGGTAGGCTGCCAAAAAACTACAGTCTCCTGAAATCACAACATATATTTTTTTTCCGACCTTCATGATAACTTCAAGTAATGAGCAGTACACCAATCAAACTTGGATGCCCACGTTTCGTTCTCCTAGGTTGAAGCATTCGTTTGCAGGAACAGTTTGAATTTTTAGGTTTCACTCTGTTTTCTCCTATATTGACAGATGCAGTTAGAACTCTAAATCAAACACGGTTTGTGGTAGCTTCTTGAAACTTGACACAATACAGTAGTTCTACGTTCTAACTCTAAGGTTTGTTTCCTCTTGATGTAGCCTTAAGCAGAGTCTGCCGAATAACTCATTCAATGAAAGGTGTTGGTAGGCTGCCAAAAAACTACAGTCTCCTGAAATCACAACATATATTTTTTTTCGGACCTTCATGATACTTTCAAGTAATGAGCAGTACACCAATCAAACGTGGATGCCCAAGTTTCATTCTCCTAGGTTGAAGCATTCGGTTGCAAGAACAGTTTGAATTTTTAGGTTTCACTCCGTTTTCTTCTATATTGACAGATGCAGTTAGAACTTAAATCAAACACGGTTTGTGCTCGCTTTTTGAACCTTGAGACAATACAGTAGTTCTAAGTTCTATCTCTAAGGTTTGTTTCCTTTTGATGTAGCCTTAAGCAGAGACTGGCGAATAACTCATTCAATGAAAGGCGTTGGTAGGCTGCCAAAAAACTACAGTCTCCTGAAATCACAACATTTTTTTTTCTTCCGAACTTCATGATACTTTCAAGTAATGAGCAGTACACCAATCAAACTTGGATGCCCAAGTTTCGTTCTCCTACCTTGAAGCATCCGTTTGCAGTAACAGTTTGAATTTTTAGTTTTCACTCTGTTTTCTCCTGTATTGACAGATGCAGTTAGAACTCTAAATCAAACACGGTTTGTGGTAGCTTCTTGAAACTTGACACAATACAGTAGTTCTACGTTCTAACTCTAAGGTTTGTTTCCTCTTGATATAGCCTTAAGCAGAGACTGGCGAATAACACTTTCAATGAAAGGCATTGTTAAGCTTCCAAAAGACTACAATCTCCTGAAATCTCAATGTGTATTTCTTCACCCGAACTTCATGATAACTTCAAGTAATGAGCAGTACACCAATCAAACTTGGATGCCCAAGTTTCGTTCTCCTATGTTGAAGCATTCGTTTGCAGGAACTGTTTGAATTTTTAGGTTTCACTCTGTTTTCTCCTACATTGACAGATGCAGTTCGAACTCTAAATCAAACACGGTTTGTGGTAGCTTCTTGAAACTTGACACAATAAAGTAGTTCTACGTTCTATCCCTAAGATTTGTTTCCTCTTGATGTAGCCTTAAGCAGAGACTGGCGAATAACACTTTCAATGAAAGGCATTGTTAAGCTTCCAAAATACTATCATCTCCTGAAATCTCAATGTATATTTTTTCATCCGACCTTCATGATAACTTCAAGTAATGAGCAGTACACCAATCAAACTTGGATGCCCAAGTTTCGTTCTCCTAGGTTGAAGCATTCGTTTGCAGGAACAGTTTGAATTTTTAGTTTTCACTCTGTTTTCTCCTATATTGACAGATGCAGTTAGAACTCTAAATCAAACACGGTTTGTGGTAGCTTCTTGAAGCTTGACACAATACAGTAGTTCTACGTTCTATCTCTAAGGTTTGTTTCCTCTTGATGTAGCCTTAATCAGAGACTGGCGAATAACTCATTCAATGAAAGGCGTTGTTTGAATGCCAAAAAACTACAGTCTCCTGAAATCACAAGATATATTTTTTCTTCCGACCTTCATGATACTTTCAAGTAATGAGCAGTACACCAATCAAACTTGGATGCCCAAGTTTCCTTCTTCTAGGTTGAAGCATTCTTTTGCAGGAACAGTTTGAATTTTTAGGTTTCACTCTGTTTTCTCCTATATTGACAGATGCAGTTAGAACTCTAAATCAAACACGGTTTGTGGTAGCTTCTTGAAACTTGACACAATACACTAGTTCTACGTTCTGTCTCTAAGGATTGTTTCCTCTTGATGTAGCCTTAAGCACAGACTGGCAAATAACTCATTCAATGAAAGGCGTTGTTTGAATGCCAAAACTACAGTCTCCTGAAATCACAAGATATATTTTTTCTTCCGACCTTCATGATACTTTCAAGTAATGAGCAGTACACCAATCAAACTTGGATGCCCAAGTTTCCTTCTTCTAGGTTGAAGCATTCTTTTGCATTAACAGTTTGAATTTTTAGGTTTCACTCTGTTTTCTCCTGTATTGACAGATGCAGTTCGAACTCTAAATCAAACACGTTTTGTGGTGGCTTCTTGAAACTTGACACAATAAAGTAGTTCTACGTTCTGTCCCTACGGTTTGTTTCCTCTTGATGTAGCCTTAAGCAGAGACTGGCGAATAACACTTTCAATGAAAGGCATTGTTAAGCTTCCAAAAAACTACCATCTCCTGAAATCTCAATGTATATTTCTTCATCTGACCTTCATGATAACTTCAAGTAATGAGCAGTACACCAATCAAACTTGATGCCCAAGTTTCGTTCTCCTAGGTTGAAGCATTCGTTTGCAGGAACAGTTTGAATTTTTAGGTTTCACTGCGTTTTCTCCTATATTGACAGATGCAGTTAGAACTCTAAATCAAACACGGTTTGTGGTAGCTTCTTCAAAATTGACACAATACAGTAGTTCTACGTTCTATCTCTAAGGTTTGTTTCCTCTTGATGTAGCCTTAAGCAGAACTGGCGAATAACTCATTCAATGAAAGGCATTGTTAGGCTGCCAAGAAACTACAGTCTCCTGAAATCACAACATATATTTTTTCTTCCGATCTTCATGATACTTTCAAGTAATGAGCAGTACACCAATCAAACTTGGATGTCCAAGTTTCGTTCTCCTAGGTTGAAGCATTCGTTTGCAGGAACAGTTTGAATTTTTAGGTTTCACTGCGTTTTCTTCTACATTGACAGATGCAGTTAGAACTCTAAATCAAACACGGTTTGTTCTAGGTTCTTGAAACTTGACACAATACAGTAGTTCTACGTTCTAACTCTAAGGTTTGTTTCCTCTTGATATAGCCTTAAGCAGAGACGGCGAATAACACTTTCAATGAAAGGCATTGTTAAGCTTCCAAAAGACTACAATCTCCTGAAATCTCAATGTGTATTTCTTCACCCGACCTTCATGATAACTTCAAGTAATGAGCAGTACACCAATCAAACTTGGATGCCCAAGTTTCGTTCTCCTAGGTTGAAGCATTCGTTTGCAGGAACAGTTTGAAGTTTTAGGTTTCACTCTGTTTTCTCCTAAATTGACAGATGCAGTTCGAACTCTAAATCAAACACAGTTTGTGCTAGCATCTTGAAGCTTGACACAATACAGTAGTTCTACGTTCTAACTCTAAGGTTTGTTTCCTCTTGATGTAGCCTTAAGCAGAGACTGGCGAATAACTCATTCAATGAAAGGCGTTGGTAAGCTGCCAAAAAACTACAGTCTCCTTAAATCACAACATATATTTTTTCTTCCGACCTTCATGATAATTTCAAGTAATGAGCAGTACACCAATCCTACTTGGATGCCCAAGTTTCGTTCTCCTAGGTTGAAGCATTCGTTTGCAGGAACAGTTTGAATTTTTAGGTTTCACTGCATTTTCTCCTATATTGACAGATGCAGTTAGAACTCTAAATCAAACACGGTTTGTGGTAGCTTCTTGAAACTTGACACAATACAGAAGTTCTACGTTCTATCTCTAAGGTTTGTTTCCTCTTGATGTAGCCTTAAGCAGAACTGGCGAATAACTCATTCAATGAAAGGCATTGTTAGGCTGCCAAAAAACTACAGTCTCCTAAAATCACAACATATATTTTTTCTTCCGACCTTCATGATACTTTCAAGTTATGAGCAGTACACCAATCAAACTTGGATGTCCAAGTTTCGTTCTCCAAGGTTGAAGCATTCGTTTGCAGGAACAGTTTGAATTTTTAGGTTTCACTGTGTTTTCTTCTATATTGACAGATGCAGTTGGAACTCTAAATCAAACACGGTTTGTGCTAGCTTCTTGAAACTTGACAATACAGTAGTTCTACGTTCTAACTCTAAGGTTTTTTTCCTCTTGATGTAGCCTTAAGCAGAGACTGGCGAATAACACTTTCGATGAAAGGCATTGTTAAGCTTCCAAAAAACTACCATCTAGTGAAATATCAATGTATATTTTTTTCCGACCTTCATGATAACTTCAGGTAATGAGCAGTACACCAATCAAACTTGGATGCCCAAGTTTTGATCTCCTACGTTGAAGCATCCGTTTGCAGTAACATTTGAATTTTTAGTTTTCACTCTGTTTTCTCCTATATTGACAGATGCAGTTAGAACTCTAAATCAAACACGGTTTGTGCTAGCTTCTTGAAACTTGACACAATACAGTAGTTCTACGTTCTATCTCTAAGGTTTGTTTCCTCTTGATGTAGCCTTAAGCAGAGACTGGCGAATAACTCATTCAATGAAAGGCGTTGTTTGAATGCCAAAAAACTAGAGTCTCCTGAAATCACAACATATATTTTTTCTTCCGACCTTCATGATACTTTCAAGTAATGAGCAGTACACCAATCAAACTTGGATGCCCAAGTTTCGTTCTTCTAGGTTGAAGCATTCTTTTGCAGGAACAGTTTGAATTTTTAGGTTTCCCTCTGTTTTCTCCTATATTGACAGATGCAGTTCGATCTCTAAATCAAACACTGTTTTTGCTAGCTTCTTGAAAATTGACACAATACAGTAGTTCTACGTTCTATCTCTAAGGTTTGTTTCCTCTTGATGTAGCCTTAAGCAGAGACTGGCGAATAACTCATTCAATGAAAGGTGTTGGTAGGCTGCCAAAAAAATACAGTCTCCTGAACTCACAACATATATTTTTTTTTGCGACCTTCATGATACTTTCAAGTAATGAGCAGTACACCAATCAAACGTGGATGCCCAAGTTTCATTCTAGTAGGTTGAAGCATTCGTTTGCAGGAACAGTTTGAATTTTTAGGTTTCACTGCGTTTTCTTCTATATTGACAGATGCAGTTAGAAGTCTAAATCAAACACGGTTTGTGCTAGCTTCTTGAAACTTGAGACAATACATTAGTTCTACATTCTATCTCTAAGGTTTGTTTCCTCTTGATGTAGCCTTAAGCAGAGACTGGTGAATAACTCATTCAATGAAAGGCGTTGGTAGGCTGCCAAAAAATTACAGTCTCCTGAAATAACAACATTTTTTTTTCTTCCGACCTTCATGATACTTTCAAGTAATGAGCAGTACACCAATCAAACTTGGATGCCCAAGTTTCGTTCTTCTAGGTTGAAGCATTCGATTGCAGGAACAGTTTGAATTTTTAGGTTTCACTCTGTTTTCCCCTATATTGACAGATGCAGTTCGAACTCTAAATCAAACACGGTTTGTGCTAGCTTCTTGAAATGACACAATACCGTAGTTCTACGTTCTAACTCTAAGGTTTGTTTCCTCCTGATGTAGCCTTAAGCAGAGACTGGCGAATAACTCATTCAATGAAAGGCGTTGGTAGGCTGCCAAAAAACTACAGTCTCCTGAAATCACAACATATATTTTTTTTTGCGACCTTCATGATACTTTCAAGTAATGAGCAGTACACCATTCAAACTTGGATGCCCAAGTTTCGTTCTCCTAGGTTGAAGCATTCGTTTGCAGGAACAGTTTGAATTTTTAGGTTTCACTGCGTTTTCTTCTATATTGACAGATGCAGTAAGAACTCTAAATCAAAAACGGTTTGTGCTAGCTTCTTGAAACTTGACACAATACAGTAGTTCTACGTTCTATTTCTATGGTTTGTTTCCTCTTGATGTAGCCTTAAGCAGAGACTGGCGAATAACTCATTCAATGAAAGGCATTGGTAGGCTGCCAAAAAACTACAGTCTCCTGAAATCACAACATATATTTTTTCTTCCGACCTTCATGATACTTTCAAGTAATGAGCAGTACACCAATCAAACGTGGATGCCCAAGTTTCATTCTAGTAGGTTGAAGTATTCGTTTGCAGGAACAGTTTGAATTTTTAGGTTTCACTGCGTTTTCTTCTATATTGACAGATGCAGTTAGAACTCTAAATCAAACACGGTTTCTGCTAGCTTCTTGAAACTTGACACAATACAGTAGTTCTATGTTCTTTCTCTAAGGTTTGTTTCCTCTTGATGTAGCCTTAAGCAGAGACTGGTGAATAACTCATTCAATGAAAGGCGTTGGTAGGCTGCCAAAAAATTACAGTCTCCTGAAATAACAACATTTTTTTTTCTTCCGACCTTCATGATACTTTCAAGTAATGAGCAGTACACCAATCAACCTTGGATGCCCAAGTTTTGTTCTCCTAGGTTGAAGCATTCGTTTGCAGGAACAGTTTGATTTTTTGGTTTCATTCTGTTTTCTCCTAAATTGACAGATGCAGTTCGAACTCTAAATCAAACACGGTTTGTGCTAGCTTCTTGAAGCTTGACACAATACAGTAGTTCTACTTTCTATCTCTAAGGATTGTTTCCTCTGTATGTAGTCTTAAGCACAGACTGGCAAATAACTCATTCAATGAAAGGCATTGTTCGGATGCCAAAAAACTACAGTCTCCAGAAATCACAACATATATTTTTTTTTCCGACCTTCATGATACTTTCAAGTAATGAGCAGTACCTACCAAACAAACGTGGATGCCCAAGTTTCATTCTCCTAGGTTGAAGCATTCGTTTGTAGGAACAGTTTGAATTTTTAGGTTTCACTGCGTTTTCTTCTATATTGACAGATGCAGTTAGAACTCTAAATCAAACACGGTTTGTGCTAGCTTCTAGAAACTTGACACAATACAGTAGTTCTACGTTCTATCTCTAAGGTTTGTGTCCTCTTGATGTAGCCTTAAGCAGAGACTGGCGAATAAATCATTCAATGAAAGGCGTTGGTAGGCTGCCAAAAAACGACAGTCTCCTGAAATCACAACATATATTTTTTTTTGCGACCTTCATGATACTTTCAAGTAATGAGCAGTACACCAATCAAACTTGGATGCCCAAGTTTCGTTCTCCTAGGTTGAAGCATTCGTTTGCAGGAACAGTTTGCATTTTTAGGTTTCACTGCGTTTTCTTCTATATTGACAAATGCAGTAAGAACTCTAAATCAAAAACGGTTTGTGCTAGCTTCTTGAAACTTCACACAATACAGTAGTTCTACGTTCTATTTCTATGGTTTGTTTCCTCTTGATGTAGCCTTAAGCAGAGACTGGTGAATCACTCATTCAATGAAAGGCGTTGGTAGGCTGCCAAAAAAATACAGTCTCCTGAAATCACAACATTTTTTTTTCTTCCGACCTTCATGATACTTTCAAGTAATGAGCAGTACACCAATCAACCTTGGATGCCCAAGTTTTGTTCTCCTAGGTTGAAGCATTCGTTTGCAGGAACAGTTTGAATTTTTGGTTTCATTCTGTTTTCTCCTAAATTGACAGATGCAGTTCGAACTCTAAATCAAACACGGTTTGTGCTAGCTTCTTGAAGCTTGACACAATACAGTAGTTCTACTTTCTATCTCTAAGGATTGTTTCCTCTTGATGTAGCCTTAAGCACAGACTGGCTAATAACTCATTCAATGAAAGGCATTGTTCGGATGCCAAAAAAACTACAGTCTCCAGAAATCACAACATATATTTTTTTTTCCGACCTTCATGATACTTTCAAGTAATGAGCAGTACCTACCAAACAAACGTGGATGCCCAAGTTTCATTCTCCTAGGTTGAAGCATTCGTTTGTAGGAACAGTTTGAATTTTTAGGTTTCACTGCGTTTTCTTCTATATTGACAGATGCAGTTAGAACTCTAAATCAAACACGGTTTGTGCTAGCTTCTTGAAACTTGAGACAATACAATAGATCTACGTTCTATCTCTAAGGTTTGTTTCCTCTTGATGTAGCCTTATGCAGAGTCTGCCGAATAACTCATTCAATGAAAGGCGTTGGTAGGCTGCCAAAAAACTACAGTCTCCTGAAATCACAACATATATTTTTATTCCGACCTTCATGATACTTTCAAGTAATGAGCAGTACACCAATCAAACTTGGATGTCCAAGTTTCGTTCTCCTACCTTGCAGCATCCGTTTGCAGTAACAGTTTGAATTTTTAGTTTTCACTCTGTTTTCTCCTATATTGACAGATGCAGTTAGAACTCTAAATCAAACACGGTTTGTGGTAACTTCTTGAAACTTGACACAATACAGTAGTTCTACGTTCTATCTCTAAGGTTTGTACCCTCTTGATGTAGCCTTAAGCAGAGACTGGCGAATAACTCATTCAAGAAAGGCATTGTTAGGCTGCCAAAAAACTACAGTCTCCTGAAATCACAATATATATTTTTTCTTCCGACCATCATGATACTTTCAAGTAATGAGCAGTACACCAATCAAACTTGGATGTCCAAGTTTCGTTCTCCTAGGTTGAAGCATTCGTTTGCAGGAACAGTTTGAATTTTTAGGTTTCACTGCATTTTCTTCTACATTGACAGATGCAGTTAGAACTCTAAATCAAACACGGTTTGTGGTAACTTCTTGAAATTTGACACAATAAAGTAGTTCTACGTTCTATCCCTAAGGTTTGTTTCCTCTTGATGTAGCCTTAAGCAGAGACTGGCGAATAACACTTTCAATGAAAGGCATTGTTAAGCTTCCAAAAAACTATCATCTCCTGAAATCTCAATGTATATTTCTTCATCCGACCTTAATGATAACTTCAAGTAATGAGCAGTACACCAATCAAACTTGGATGTCCAAGTTTCGTTCTCCTAGGTTGAAGCATTCGTTTGCAGGAACAGTTTGAATTTTTAGGTTTCACTCTGTTTTCTCCTAAATTGACAGATGCAGTTCGAACTCTAAATCAAACACAGTTTGTGCTAGCTTCTTAAAGCTCGACACAATACAGTAGTTCTACGTTCTATCTCTAAGGATTGTTTCCTCTTGATGTAGCCTTAAGCACAGACTGGCGAATAACTCATTCAATGAAAGGCGTTCTTCGGATGCCAAAAAACTACAGTCTCCTGAAATCACAAGATATATTTTTTTTTTCCGAACTTCATGATACTTTCAAGTAATGAGCAGTACACCAATCAAACTTGGATGCCCAAGTTTCGTTCTCCTACGTTGAAGCATTCGTTGGCAGGAACATTTTGAATTTTTAGGTTTCACTGCGTTTTCTTCTATATTGACAGATGCAGTTAGAACTCTAAATCAAACACGGTTTGTGCTAGCTTCTTGAAACTTGACACAATACAGTAGTTCTACGTTCTAACTCTAAGGTTTGTTTCCTCTTGATGTAGCCCTAAGCAGATACTGGCGAATAACTCATTCAATGAAAGGCGTTGGTAGGCTGCCAAAAAACTACAGTCTCCTGAAATCACAACATATATTTTTTCTTCCGAACTTCATGATAACTTCAAGTAATGAGCAGTACACCAATCAAACTTGGATGCCCAAGTTTCGTTCTCCTACGTTGAAGCATTCGTTTGCAGGAACAGTTTGAATTTTTAGGTTTCACTGCGTTTTCTCCTATATTGACAGATGCAGTTCGAACTCTAAATCAAACACGGTTTGTGGTAGCTTCTTGAAACTTGACACAATACAGTAGTTCTATGTTCTATCTCTAAGGTTTGTTTCCTCTTGATGTAGCCTTAAGCAGAACTGGTGAATAATTCATTCAATGAAAGGGATTGTTAGGCTGCCAAAAAACTACAGTCTCCTGAAATCACAACATACATTTTTTCTTCCGACCTTCATGATACTTTCAAGTAATGAGCAGTACAACAATCAAACTTGGATGTCCAAGTTTCGTTCTCCTAGTTTGAAGCATTCGTTTGCAGGAACAGTTTGAATTTTTAGGTTTCACTGCGTTTTCTTCTATATTGACAGATGCAGTTAGAACTCTAAATCAAACACGGTTTGTGGTAGCTTCTTGAAACTTGACACAATACAGTAGTTCTACGTTCTATCTCTAAGGTTTGTTTCCTCTTGATGTAGCCTTAAGCAGAGACTGGCGAATAACTCATTCAATGAAAGGTGTTGTTTGAATGACAAAAAACTACAGTCTCCTGAAATCACAACATATATTTTTTCTTCCGACCTTCATGATACTTTCAAGTAATGAGCAGTACACCAATCAAACTTGGATGCCCAAGTTTCGTTCTCCTAGGTTGAAGCATTTGTTTGCAGGAACAGTTTGAATTTTTAGGTTTCACTCTGTTTTCTCCTATATTGACAGATGCAGTTCAAACTCTATATCAAACACGTTTTGTGGTGGCTTCTTGAACTTGACACAATAAAGTAGTTCTACGTTCTGTCCCTAAGGTTTGTTTCTTCTGGATGTAGCCTTAAGCAGAGACTGGTGAATAACACTTTCAATGAAAGGCATTGTTAAGCTTCCAAAAAACTACGATCTCCTGAAATCTCAATGTATATTTCTTCATCCGACCTTCTTGATAACTTCAAGTAATGAGCAGTACACCAATCAAACTTGGATGGCCAAGTTTAGTTCCCCTAGGTTGAAGCATTCGTTTGCAGGAACAGTTTGAATTTTTAGGTTTCATTCTGTTTTCTCCTAAATTGACAGATGCAGTTCTAACTCTAAATCAAACAAGGTTTGTGCTAGCTTCTTGAAGCTTGACACAATACAGTAGTTCTACGTTCTATCTCTAAGGTTTGTTTCGTCTTGATGTAGCCTTAAGCAGAGACTGGCGAATAACTCATTCAATGAAAGGCGTTGGTAGGCTGCCAAAAAACTACAGTCTTTTGAAATCACAACATATATTTTTTTTTTCCGACCTTCATGATACTTTCAAGTAATGAGCAGTACACCAATCAAACTTGGATGCCCAAGTTTCGTTCTCCTACGTTGAAGCATTCGTTTGCAGGAACAGTTTGAATTTTTAGGTTTCACTGTGTTTTCTTCTATATTGATAGATGCAGTTAGAACCCTAAATCAAACACGGTTTGTGCTAGCTTCTTAAAACTTGACACAATACCGTAGTTCTAGGTTCTAACTCTAAGGTTTGTTTCCTCTTGATGTAGCCTTAAGCAGAGACTGGCGAATAACTCATTCAATGAAAGGCGTTGGTAGGCTGCCAAAAAACTACAGTCTCCTGAAATCACAACATATATTTTTTTTTGCGACCTTCATGATACTTTCAAGTAATGAGCAGTACACCAATCAAACTTGGATGCCCAAGTTTCGTTCTCCTAGGTTGAAGCATTCGTTTGCAGGAACAGTTTGAATTTTTAGGTTTCACTGCGTTTTCTTCTATATTGAGAGATGCAGTAAGAACTCTAAATCAAAAACGGTTTGTGCTAGCTTCTTGAAACTAGACACAATACAGTAGTTCTACGTTCTATTTCTATGGTTTGTTTCCTCTTGATGTAGCCTTAAGCAGAGACTGGCGAATAACTCATTCAATGAAAGGCATTGGTAGGCTGCCAAAAAACTACAGTCTCCTGAAATCACAACATATATTTTTTCTTCCGACCTTCATGATACTTTCAAATAATGAGCAGTACACCAATCAAACGTGGATGCCCAAGTTTCATTCTAGTAGGTTGAAGCATTCGTTTGCAGGAACAGTTTGAATTTTTAGGTTTCACTGCGTTTTCTTCTATATTGACAGATGCAGTTAGAACTCTAAATCAAACACGGTTTGTGCTAGCTTCTTGAAACTTGAGACAATACATTAGTTCTACATTCTATCTCTAAGGTTTGTTTCCTCTGGATGTAGCCTTAAGCAGAGACTCGCGAATAACTCATTCAATCAAAGGCGTTGGTAGGCTGCCAAAAAACTACAGTATCCTGAAATCACAACATATATTTTTTTTTTCCGACCTTCATGATACTTTCAAGTAATGAGCAGTACACCAATCAAACTTGGATGCCCAAGTTTCGTTCTTCTATATTGAAGCATTCGTTTGCAGGAACAGTTTGAATTTTTAGGTTTCACTCTGTTTTCTCCTATATTGACAGATGCAGTTCGAACTCTAAATCAAACACGGTTTGTGCTAGCTTCTTGAAACTTGACACAATACAGTAGTTCTATGTTCTATCTCTAAGGTTTGTTTCCTCTTGATGTAGCCTTAAGCAGAGACTGGTGAATAACTCATTCAATGAAAGGCGTTGGTAGGCTGCCAAAAAACTACAGTCTCCTGATATCACAACATTTTTTTTTTCCTCCGAACTTCATGATACATTCAAGTAATGAGCAGTACACCAATCAACCTTGGATGCCCAAGTTTTGTTCTCCTAGGTTGAAGCATTCGTTTGCAGGAACAGTTTGAATTTTTGGTTTCATTCTGTTTTCTCCTAAATTGACAGATGCAGTTCGAACTCTAAATCAAACACGGTTTGTGCTAGCTTCTTGAAGCTTGACACAATACAGTAGTTCTACTTTCTATCTCTAAAGATTGTTTCCTCTTGATGTAGCCTTAAGCACAGACTGTTGAATAACTCATTCAATGAAAGGCATTGTTCGGATGCCAAAAAACTACAGTCTCCAGAAATCACAACATATATTTTTTTTTCCGACCTTCATGATACTTTCAAGTAAAGAGCAGTACCTACCAAACAAACGTGGATGCCCAAGTTTCATTCTCCTAGGTTGAAGCATTCGTTTGTAGGAACAGTTTGAATTTTTAGGTTTCACTGCGTTTTCTTCTATATTGACAGATGCAGTTAGAACTCTAAATCAAACACGGTTTGTGCTAGCTTCTTGAAACTTGAGACAATACAATAGTTCTACGTTCTATCTCTAAGGTTTGTTTCCTTTTGATGTAGCCTTATGCAGAGTCTGCCAAATAACTCATTCAATGAAAGGCGTTGGTAGGCTGCCAAAAAACTACAGTCTCCTGAAATCACAACATATATTTTTTCTTCCGACCTTCATGATACTTTCAAGTAATGAGCAGTACACCAATCAAACGTGGATGCCCAAGTTTCATTCTAGTAGGTTGAAGCATTCGTTTGCAGGAACAGTTTGAATTTTTAGGTTTCACTGCGTTTTCTTCTATATTGACAGATGCAGTTAGAACTCTAAATCAAACACGGTTTGTGCTAGCTTCTTGAAACTTGAGACAATACATTAGTTCTACGTTCTATCTCTAAGGTTTGTTTCCTCTTGATGTAGCCTTAAGCAGAGACTGGCGAATAACTCATTCAATGAAAGGCATTGGTAGGCTGCCAAAAAACTACAGTCTCCTGAAATCACAACATATATTTTTTTTTCCGACCTTCATGATACTTTCAAGTAATGAGCAGTACACCAATCAAACTTGGATGCCCATGTTTCCTTCTTCTAGGTTGAAGCATTCGATTGCAGGAACAGTTTGAATTTTTAGGTTTCACTCTGTTTTCCCCTATATTGACAGATGCAGTTCGAACTCTAAATCAAACACGGTTTGTGCTAGCTTCTTAAAACTTGACACAATACAGTAGTTCTACGTTCTATCCCTAAGGTTTGTTTCCACTTGATGTAGCCTTAAGCAGAGACTGGCAAATAACTCATTCAATGAAAGGCATTGGTAGGCTGCCAAAAAACTACAGTCTCCTGAAATCACAACATATATTTTTTTTTGCGACCTTCATGATACTTTCACGTAATGAGCAGTACACCAATCAAACTTGGATGCCCAAGTTTCGTTCTCCTAGGTTGAAGCATTCGTTTGCAGGAACAGTTTGAATTTTTAGGTTTCACTGCGTTTTCTTCTATATTGACAGATGCAGTAAGAAGTCTAAATCAAAAACGGTTTGTGCTAGCTTCTTGAAACTTGACACAATACAGTAGTTCTACGTTCTATTTCTATGGTTTGTTTCCTCTTGATGTAGCCTTAAGCAGAGACTGGCGAATAACTCATTCAATGAAAGGCATTGGTAGGCTGCCAAAAAACTACAGTCTCCTGAAATCACAACATATATTTTTTCTTATGACCTTCATGATACTTTCAAGTAATGAGCAGTACACCAATCAAACTTGGATTCCCAAGTTTCGTTCTTCTATGTTGAAGCATTCGTTTGCAGGAACAGTTTGAATTTTTAGGTTTCACTCTGTTTTCTCCTATATTGACAGATGCAGTTCGAACTCTAAATCAAACACGGTTTGTGCTAGCTTCTTGAAACTTGACACAATACAGTAGTTCTATGTTCTATCTCTAAGGTTTGTTTCCTCTTGATGTAGCCTTAAGCATAGACTGGTTAATAACTCATTCAATGAAAGGCGTTGGTAGGCTGCCAAAAAACTACAGTCTCCTCAAATCACACCATTTTTTTTTCTTCTGACCTTCCTGATACTTTCAAGTAATGACCAGTACACCAATCAACCTTGGATGCATAAGTTTTCTTCTCCTAGGTTGAAGCATTCGTTTGCAGGAACAGTTTGAATTTTTGGTTTCATTCTGTTTTCTCCTAAATTGACAGATGCAGTTCGAACTCTAAATCAAACACGGTTTGTGCTAGCTTCTTGAAGCTTGACACAATACAGTAGTTCTACTTTCTATCTCTAAGGATTGTTTCCTCTTGATGTAGCCTTAAGCACAGACTGGCGAATAACTCATTCAATGAAAGGCATTGTTCGGATGCCAAAATACTACAGTCTCCAGAAATCACAACATATATTTTTTTTTCCGACCTTCATGACACTTTCAAGTAATGAGCAGTACCTACCAAACAAACGTGGATGCCCAAGTTTCATTCTCCTAGGTTGAAGCATTCCTTTGTAGGAACAGTTTGAATTTTTAGGTTTCACTGCGTTTTCTTCTATATTGACAGATGCAGTTAGAACTCTAAATCAAACACGGTTTGTGCTAGCTTCTTGAAACTTGAGACAATACAATAGTTCTATGTTCTATCTCTAAGGTTTGTTTCCTTTTGATGTAGCCTTATGCAGAGTCTGCCGAATAACTCATTCAATGAAAGGCGTTGGTAGGCTGCCAAAAAACTACAGTCTCCTGAAATCACAACATACATTTTTTCTTCCGACCTTCATGATACTTTCAAGTAATGAGCAGTACACCAATCAAACGTGGATGCCCAAGTTTTATTCTAGTAGGTTGAAGCATTCGTTTGCAGGAACAGTTTGAATTTTTAGGTTTCACTGCGTTTTCTTCTATATTGACAGATGCAGATAGAACTCTAAATCAAACACGGTTTGTGCTAGCTTCTTGAAACTTGAGACAATACATTAGTTCTACGTTCTATCTCTAAGGTTTGTTTCCTCTTGATGTAGCCTTAAGCAGAGACTGGCGAATAACTCATTCAATGAAAGGCATTGGTAGGCTGCCAAAAAACTACAGTCTCCTGAAATCACAACATATATTTTTTTTTCCGACCTTCATGATACTTTCAAGTAATGAGCAGTACACCAATCAAACTTGGATGCCCATGTTTCCTTCTTCTAGGTTGAAGCATTCGATTGCAGGAACAGTTTGAATTTTTAGGTTTCACTCTTTTTTCCCCTATATTGACAGATGCAGTTCGAACTCTAAATCAAACACGGTTTGTGCTAGCTTCTTAAAACTTGACACAATACAGTAGTTCTACGTTCTATCCCTAAGGTTTGTTTCCACTTGATGTAGCCTTAAGCAGAGACTGGCGAATAACTCATTCAATGAAAGGCATTGGTAGGCTGCCAAAAAACTACAGTCTCCTGAAATCACAACATATATTTTTTTTTGCGAACTTCATGATACTTTCAAGTAATGAGCAGTACACCAATCAAACTTGGATGCCCAAGTTTCGTTCTCCTAGGTTGAAGCATTCGTTTGCAGGAACAGTTTGAATTTTTAGGTTTCACTGCGTTTTCTTCTATATTGACAGATGCAGTAAGAACTCTAAATCAAAAACGGTTTGTGCTAGCTTCTTGATACTTGACACAATACAGTAGTTCTACGTTCTATTTCTATGGTTTGTTTCCTCTTGATGTAGCCTTAAGCAGAGACTGGCGAATAACTCATTCAATGAAAGGCATTGGTAGGCTGCCAAAAAACTACAGTCTCCTGAAATCACAACATATATTTTTTCTTATGACCTTCATGATACTTTCAAGTAATGAGTAGTACACCAATCAAACTTGGATTCCCAAGTTTCGTTCTTCTATGTTGAAGCATTCGTTTGCAGGAACAGTTTGAATTTTTAGGTTTCACTCTGTTTTCTCCTATATTGACAGATGCAGTTCGAACTCTAAATCAAACACGGTTTGTGCTAGCTTCTTGAAACTTGACACAATACAGTAGTTCTATGTTCTATCTCTAAGGTTTGTTTCCTCTTGATGTAGCCTTAAGCAGAGACTGGTGAATAACTCAGTCAATGAAAGGCGTTGGTAGGCTGCCAAAAAACTACAGTCTCCTCAAATCACAACATTTTTTTTTCTTCCGACCTTCATGATACTTTCAAGTAATGACCAGTACACCAATCAACCTTGGATGCCCAAGTTTTGTTCTCCTAGGTTGAAGCATTCGTTTGCAGGAACAGTTTGAATTTTTGGTTTCATTCTGTTTTCTCCTAAATTGACAGATGCAGTTCGAACTCTAAATCAAACACGGTTTGTGCTAGCTTCTTGAAGCTTGACACAATACAGTAGTTCTACTTTCTATCTCTAAGGATTGTTTCCTCTTGATGTAGCCTTAAGCACAGACTGGCGAATAACTCATTCAATGAAAGGCATTGCTCGGATGCCAAAATACTACAGTCTCCAGAAATCACAACATATATTTTTTTTTCCGACCTTCATGATACTTTCAAGTAATGAGCTGTACCTACCAAACAAACGTGGATGCCCAAGTTTCATTCTCCTAGGTTGAAGCATTCGTTTGTAGGAACAGTTTGAATTTTTAGGTTTCACTGCGTTTTCTTCTATATTGACAGATGCAGTTAGAACTCTAAATCAAACACGGTTTGTGCTAGATTCTTGAAACTTGAGACAATACAATAGTTCTATGTTCTATCTCTAAGGTTTGTTTCCTCTGGATGTAGCCTTATGCAGAGTCTGCCGAATAACTCATTCAATGAAAGGCATTGGTAGGCTGCCAAAAAACTACAGTCTCCTGAAATCACAACATATATTTTTTCTTCCGACCTTCATGATACTTTCAAGTAATGAGCAGTACACCAATCAAACGTGGATGCCCAAGTTTCATTCTAGTAGGTTGAAGCATTCGTTTGCAGGAACAGTTTGAATTTTTAGGTTTCACTGGGTTTTCTTCTATATTGACAGATGCAGTTAGAACTCTAAATCAAACACGGTTTGTGCTATCTTCTTGAAACTTGAGACAATACATTAGTTCTACGTTCTATCTCTAAGGTTTGTTTCCTCTTGATGTAGCCTTAAGCAGAGACTGGCGAATAACTCATTCAATGAAAGGCATTGGTAGGTTGCCAAAAAACTACAGTCTCCTGAAATCACAACATATATTTTTTTTTCCGACCTTCATGATACTTTGAAGTAATGAGCAGTACACCAATCAAACTTGGATGCCCAAGTTTTGTTCTTCTAGGTTGAAGCATTCGATTGCAGGAACAGTTTGAATTTTTAGGTTTCACTCTGTTTTCCCCTATATTGACAGATGCAGTTCGAACTCTAAATCAAACACGGTTTGTGCTAGCTTCTTGAAACTTGACACAATACAGTAGTTCTACGTTCTATCCCTAAGGTTTGTTTCCACTTGATGTAGCCTTAAGCAGAGACTGGAGAATAACTCATTCAATGAAAGACGTTGGTAGGCTGCCAAAAAACTACAGTCTCCTTAAATCACAACATTTTTTTTTCCTCCGACCTTCATGATACATTCAAGTAATGAGCAGTACACCAATCAAACTTGGATGCCCAAGTTTCGTTCTCCTACCTTGAAGCATCCGTTTGCATTAACAGTTTGAATTTTTAGTTTTCACTCTGTTTTCTCCTATATTGACAGATGCAGTTAGAACTCTAAATCAAACACGGTTTGTGGTAACTTCTTGAAACTTGACACAATACAGTAGTTCTACGTTCTATCTCTAAGGTTTGTACCCTCTTGATGTAGCCTTAAGCAGAGACTGGCGAATAACTCATTCAATGAAAGGCATTGTTAGGCTGCCAAAAAATTACACTCTCCTGAAATCACAATATATATTTTTTCTTCCGACCATCATGATACTTTCAAGTAATGAGCAGTACACCAATCAAACTTGGATGTCCAAGTTTCGTTCTCCTAGGTTGAAGCATTCGTTTGCAGGAACAGTTTGAATTTTTAGGTTTCACTGCATTTTCTTCTACATTGACAGATGCAGTTAGAACTCTAAATCAAACACGGTTTGTGATAGCTTCTTGAAACTTGACACAATACAGTAGTTCTACGTTCTAACTCTAAGGTTTGTTTCCTCTTGATATAGCCTTAAGCAGAGACTGGCGAATAACACTTTCAATGAAGGGCATTGTTAAGCTTCCAAAAGACTGCAATCTCCTGAAATCTTAATGTGTATTTCTTCACCCGACCTTCATGATAACTTCAAGTAATGAGCAGTACACCAATCAAACTTGGATGCCCAAGTTTCGTTCTCCTAGGTTGAAGCATTCGTTTGCAGGAACAGTTTGAATTTTTAGGTTTCACTCTGTTTTCTCCTATATTGACAGATGTAGTTCGAACTCTTAATCAAACACGGTTTGTGGTAGCTTCTTGAAACTTGACACAATAAAGTAGTTCTACGTTCTATCCCTAAGGTTTGTTTCCTCTTGATGTAGCCTTAAGCAGAGACTGGCGAATAACACTTTCAATGAAAGGCATTGTTAAGCTTCCAAAAAACTACCATCTCCTGAAATCTCAATGTATATTTCTTCATCCGACCTTCATGATAACTTCAAGTAATGAGCAGTACACCAATCAAACTTGGATGTCCAAGTTTCGTTCTCCTAGGTTGAAGCATTCGTTTGCAGGAACAGTTTGAATTTTTAGGTTTCACTCTGTTTTCTCCTAAATTGACAGATGCAGTTCGAACTCTAAATCAAACACAGTTTGTGCTAGCTTCTTGAAGCTCGACACAATACAGTAGTTCTACGTTCTATCTCTAAGGATTGTTTCCTCTTGATGTAGCCTTAAGCACAGACTGGCGAATAACTCATTCAATGAAAGGCGTTCTTCGGATGTTAAAAAACTACAGTCTCCTGAAATCACGAGATATATTTTTTTTTCCGAACTTCATGATACTTTCAAGTAATGAGCGGTACACAAATCAAACTTGGATGCCCAAGTTTCGTTCTCCTATGTTGAAGCATTCGTTGGCAGGAACATTTTGAATTTTTAGGTTTCACTGCGTTTTCTTCTATATTGACAGATGCAGTTAGAACTCTAAATCAAACACGGTTTGTGCTAGCTTCTTGAAACTTGACACAATACAGTAGTTCTACGTTCTAACTCTAAGGTTTGTTTCCTCTTGATGTAGCCTTAAGCAGAGACTGGCGAATAACTCATTCAATGAAAGGCGTTGGTAGGCTGCCAAAAAACTACAGTCTCCTGAAATCACAACATATATTTTTTCCTCCGACCTTCATGATAACTTCAAGTAATGAGCAGTACACCAATCAAACTTGGATGCCCAAGTTTCGTTCTCCTAGGTAGAAGCATTCGTTTGCAGGAACAGTTTGAATTTTTAGGTTTCACTGCGTTTTCTCCTATATTGACAGATGCAGTTCGAACTCTAAATCAAACACGGTTTGTGGTAGCTTCTTGAAACTTGACACAATACAGTAGTTCTACGTTCTATCTCTAAGGTTTGTTTCCTCTTGATGTAGCCTTAAGCAGAACTGGCGAATAACTCATTCAATGAAAGGCGTTGGTAGGCTGCCAAAAAACTACACTCTCCTGAAATCACAACATATATTTTTTCTTCCGAACTTCATGATACTTTCAAGTAATGAGCAGTACAACAATCAAACTTGGATGTCCAAGTTTCGTTCTCCTAGTTTGAAGCATTTGTTTGCAGGAACAGTTTGAATTTTTAGGTTTCACTGCGTATTCTTCTATATTGACAGATGCAGTTAGAACTGTAAATCAAACACGGTTTGTGCTAGCTTCTTGAAACTTGACACAATACAGTAGTTCTACTTTCTAAATCTAAGGTTTGTTTCCTCTTGATGTAGCCTTAAGCAGAGTCTGTCGAATAACTCATTCAATGAAAGGCGTCGGTAGGCTGCCAAAAAACTACAGTCTCCTGAAATCACAACATATATTTTTTCTTACGACCTTCATGATACTTTCAAGTAATGAGCAGTACACCAATCAAACTTGGATGCCCAAGTTTCGTTCTCCTAGGTTGAAGCATTCGTTTGCAGGAACAGTTTGAATTTTTAGGTTTCACTCTGTTTTCTCCTATATTGACAGATGCAGTTCCAACTCTAAATCAAACACGGTTTGTGGTAGCTTCTTGAAACTTGACACAATAAAGTAGTTCTACGATCTATCCCTAAGGTTTGTTTCCTCTTGATGTAGCCTTAAGCAGAGACTGGTGAATAACACTTTCAATGAAAGGCATTGTTAAGCTTCCAAAAAACTACCATCTCCTGAAATCTCAATGTATATTTTTTCATCCGACCTTCATGATACTTTCAAGTAATGAGCAGTACACCAATCAAACTTGGATGCCCAAGTTTCGTTCTGCTACGTTGAAGCATTCGTTTGCAGGAACAGTTTGAATTTTTAGGTTTCACTGTGTTTTCTTCTATATTGACAGATGCAGTTAGAACTCTAAATCAAACACGGTTTGTGCTAGATTCTTGAAACTTGACACAATACAGTAGTTCTACGTTCTACTCTAAGGTTTGTTTCCTCTTGATGTAGCCTTAAGCACAGACTGGCGAATAACTCATTCAATGAAAGGCGTTGTTCGGATGCCAAAAAACTACAGTCTCCTGAAATCACAACATATATTTTTTTTTCTGACCTTCATGATACTTTCAAGTAATGAGCAGTACACCAATTAAACGTGGATGCCCAAGTTTCGTGCTCCTAGGTTGAAGCATTCGTTTGCAGGAAGTTTGAATTTTTAGGTTTCACTGCGTTTTCTTCTATATTGACAGATGCAGTTAGAACTCTAAATAAAACACGGTTGTGCTAGCTTCTTGAAACTTGACACAATACAGTAGTTCTACGTTCTAACTCTAAGGTTTGTTTAATCTTGATGTAGCCTTAAGCAGTGACTGGCGAATAACTCATTCAATGAAAGGCGTTGGTAGCTGCCAAAAAACTACAGTCTCCTGAAATCACAAGATATATTTTTTTTTCCGACCTTCATGATACTTTCAAGTAATGAGCAGTACAACAATCAAACTTGGATGCCCAAGTTTCGTTCTCCTACGTTGAAGCATTCGTTTGCAGGAACAGTTTGAATTTTTAGGTTTCACTGCGTTTTCTTCTATATTGACAGATGCAGTTAGAACTCTAAATCAAACACGGTTTGTGCTAGCTTCTTGAAACTTGACACAATACAGTAGTTCTATGTTCTAACTCTAAGGTTTGTTTCCTCTTGATGTAGCCTTAAGCAGAGACTTGCGAATAACTCATTCAATGAAAGGCGTTGGTAGGCTGCCAAAAAACTACATTCTCCTGAAATCACAACATATATTTTTTCTTCCGACCTTCATGATACTTTCAAGTAATGAGTAGTACACCAATCAAACTTGGATGCCCAAGTTTCGTTCTCCTAGGTTGAAGCATTCGTTTGCAGGAACAGTTTGAATTTTTAGGTTTCACTCTGTTTTCCTCTATATTGACAGATGCAGTTCCAACTCTAAATCAAACACGGTTTGTGGTGGCTTCTTGAAACTTGACACAATAAAGTAGTTCTATGTTCTGTCCCTAAGGATTGTTTCCTCTTGATGTAGCCTTAAGCAGAGACTGGCGAATAACACTTTCAATGAAAGGCATTGTTAAGCTTCCAAAAAACTACCATCTTTTGAAATCTCAATGTATATTTCTTCATCCGACCTTCATGATAACTTCAAGTAATGAGCAGTACACCAATCAAACTTGGATGCCCAAGTTTCGTTCTCCTAGGTTGAAGCATTCGTTTGCAGGAACAGTTTGAATTTTTAGGCTTCACTCTGTTTTCTCCTAAATTGACAGATGCAGTTCGACCTCTAAATCAAACACGGTTTGTGCTAGCTTCTTGAAGCTTGACACAATACAGTAGTTCTACTTTCTATCTCTAAGGATTGTTTCCTCTTGATGTAGCCTTAAGCACAGACTGGCGAATAACTCATTCAATGAAAGGCGTTGTTCGGATGCCAAAAAACTACAGTCTCCTGAAATCACAACATATATTTTTTTTTCTGACCTTCATGATACTTTCAAGTAATGAGCAGTACACCAATCAAACGTGGATGCCCAAGTTTCGTTCTCCTAGGTTGAAGCATTCGTTTGCAGGAAGTTTGAATTTTTAGGTTTCACTGCGTTTTCTTCTATATTGACAGATGCAGTTAGAACTCTAAATCAAACACGGTTTGTGCTCGCTTCTTGAAACTTGAGACAATACAGTAGTTCTACGTTCTATCTCTAAGGTTTGTTTCCTCTTGATGTAGCTTTAAGCAGAGACTGGCGATAATTCATTCAATGAAAGGCGTTGGTAGGCTGACAAAAAAGTATAGTCTCCTGAAATCACAACATATATTTTTTCTTCCGACCTTCATGATACTTTCAAGTAATGAGCAGTACACCAATCAAACTTGGATGTCCAAGTTTCATTCTCCTAGGTTGAAGCATTCGTTTGCAGGAACAGTTTGAATTTTTAGGTTTCACTCTGTTTTCTCCTATATTGACAGATGAAGTTCGATCTCTAAATAAAACACGGTTTTTGCTAGCTTCTTGAAACTTGACACAATACAGTAGTTCTACGTTCTATCTCTATGGATTGTTTCCTCTTGATGTAGCCTTAAGCACAGACTGGCGAATAACTCATTCAATGAAAGGCGTTGTTCAGATGCCAAAAAAATACAGTCTCCTGAAATCACAACATATATTTTTTTTTCCGACCTTATGATACTTTCAAGTAATGAGCAGTACACCAATCAAACTTGGATGCCCAAGTTTCGTTAACCTAAATTGAAGCATCCCTTGGCAGAAACAGTTTGAATTTTTAGTTTTCACTCTGTTTTCTCCTATATTGACAGATGCAGTTAGAACTCTAAATCAAACACGGTTTGTGATAGCTTCTTGAAACTTGAGACAACACAGTAGTTCTACTTTCTAACTCTAAGGTTTGTTTCCTCTTGATGTAGCCTTAAGCACAGACTGGCGAATAACTCATTCAATGAAAGGCGTTGGTAGGCTGCCAAAAAACTAAAGTCTCCTGAAATCACAACATATATTTTTTCTTCCGACCTTCATGATACTTTCAAGTAATGAGCAGTACACCAATCAAACTTGGATGCCCATGATTCGTTCTCCTAGGTTGAAGCATTCGTTTGCAGGAACAGTTTGAATTTTTAGGTTTCACTCTGTTTTCTCCTATATTGACAGATGCAGTTTGAACTCTAAATCAAACACGGTTTGTGGTAGCTTCTTGAAACTTGACACAATAAAGTAGTTCTACGTTGTATCACAAAGGTTTGTTTCCTCTTGATGTAGCCTTAAGCAGAGACTGGCGAATAACACTTTCAATCAAAGGTGTTGGTAAACTTCCAAAAAACTACCATCTCCTGAAATCTCATTGTATATTTTTTCATCCAACCTTCATGATAACTTCAAGTAATGAGCAGTACACCAATCAAACTTGGATGCCCAAGTTTCGTTCTCCTACGGTGAAGCATTCGTTTGCAGGAACATTTTGAATTTTTAGGTTTCACTGCGTTTTCTTCTATATTGACAGATGCAGTTAGAACTCTAAATCAAACACGGTTTGTGCTAGCTTCTTGAAACTTGACACAATACAGTAGTTCTACGTTCTAACTCTAAGGTTTGTTTCCTCTTGATGTAGCCTTAAGCAGAGACTGGCGAATAACTCATTCAATGAAAGGCGTTGGTAGGCTGCCAAAAAACTACAGTCTCCTGAAATCACAACATATATTTTTTCTTCCGACCTTCATGATAACTTCAAGTAATGAGCAGTACACCAATCAAACTTGGATGCCCAAGTTTCGTTCTCCTAGGTTGAAGCATTCGTTTGCAGGAACAGTTTGAATTTTTAGGTTTCACTGCGTTTTCTCCTATATTGACAGATGCAGTTTGAACTCTAAATCAAACACGGTTTGTGGTAGCTTCTTGAAACTTGACACAATACAGTAGTTCTACGTTCTATCTCTAAGGTTTGTTTCCTCTTGATGTAGCCTTAAGCAGAACTGGCGAATAACTCATTCAATGAAAGGCGTTGGTAGGCTGCCAAAAAACTACAGTCTCCTGAAATCACAACATATATTTTTTCTTCCGACCTTCATGATACTTTCAAGTAATGAGCAGTACACCAATCAAACTTGGATGCCCAAGTTTCGTTCTCCTAGGTTGAAGCATTCGTTTGCAGGAACACTTTGAATTTTTAGGTTTCACTCTTTTTTCCTCTATATTGACAGATGCAGTTCGAACTCTAATTCAAACACGGTTTGTGGTGGCTTCTTGAAACTTGACACAATAAAGTAGTTCTATGTTCTGTCCCTAAGGATTGTTTCCTCTTGATGTAGCCTTAAGCAGAGACTGGCGAATAACACTTTCAATGAAAGGCATTTGTTAAGCTTCCAAAAAACTACCATCTTTTGAAATCTCAATGTATATTTCTTCATCCGACCTTCATGATAACTTCAAGTAATGAGCAGTACACCAATCAAACTTGGATGCCCAAGTTTCGTTCTCCTAGGTTGAAGCATTCGTTTGCAGGAACAGTTTGAATTTTTAGGTTTCACTCTGTTTTCTCCTAAATTGACAGATGCAGTTCGACCTCTAAATCAAACACGGTTTGTGCTAGCTTCTTGAAACTTGAGACAACACAGTAGTTCTACTTTCTAACTTTAAGGTTTGTTTCCTCTTGATGTAGCCTTAAGCACAGACTGGCGAATAACTCATTCAATGAAAGGCGTTGGTAGGCTGCCAAAAAACTACAGTCTCCTGAAATCACAACATATATTTTTTCTTCCGACCTTCATGATACTTTCAAGTAATGAGCAGTACACCAATCAAACTTGGATGCCCATGTTTCGTTCTCCTAGGTTGAAGCATTCGTTTGCAGGAACAGTTTGAATTTTTAGGTTTCACTCTATTTTCTAATATATTGACAGATGCAGTTTGAACTCTAAAATCAAACACGGTTTGTGGTAGCTTCTTGAAACTTGACACAATAAAGTAGTTCTACGTTGTATCACAAAGGTTTGTTTCCTCTTGATGTAGCCTTAAGCAGAGACTGGCGAATAACACTTTCAATCAAAGGTGTTGGTAAACTTCCAAAAAACTACCATCTCCTGAAATCTCATTGTATATTTTTTCATCCAACCTTCATGATAACTTCAAGTAATGAGCAGTACACCAATCAAAACTTGGGCCAAGTTTTGTTCTCCTACGGTGAAGCATTCGTTTGCAGGAACATTTTGAATTTTTAGGTTTCACTGCGTTTTCTTCTATATTGACAGATGCAGTTAGAACTCTAAATCAAACACGGTTTGTGCTAGCTTCTTGAAACTTGACACAATACAGTAGTTCTACGTTCTAACTCTAAGGTTTGTTTCCTCTTGATGTAGCCTTAAGCAGAGACTGGCGAATAACTCATTCAATGAAAGGCGTTGGTAGGCTGCCAAAAAACTACAGTCTCTGAAATCACAACATATATTTTTTCTTCCGACCTTCATGATAACTTCAAGTAATGAGCAGTACACCAATCAAACTTGGATGCCCAAGTTTCGTTCTCCTAGGTTGAAGCATTCGTTTGCAGGAACAGTTTGAATTTTTAGCTTTCACTGCGTTTTCTCCTATATTGACAGATGCAGTTTGAACTCTAAATCAAACACGGTTTGTGGTAGCTTCTTGAAACTTGACACAATACAGTAGTTCTACGTTCTATCTCTAAGGTTTGTTTCCTCTTGATGTAGCCTTAAGCAGAACTGGTGAATAACTCATTCAATGAAAGGCGTTGGTAGGCTGCCAAAAAACTACAGTCTCCTGAAATCACAACATATATTTTTTCTTCCGACCTTCATGATACTTTCAAGTAATGAGCAGTACACCAATCAAACTTGGATGCCCAAGTTTCGTTCTCCTAGGTTGAAGCATTCGTTTGCAGGAACACTTTGAATTTTTAGGTTTCACTCTGTTTTCCTCTATATTGACAGATGCAGTTCGAACTCTAATTCAAACACGGTTTGTGGTGGCTTCTTGAAACTTGACACAATAAAGTAGTTCTATGTTCTGTCCCTAAGGATTGTTTCCTCTTGATGTAGCCTTAAGCAGAGACTGGCGAATAACACTTTCAATGAAAGGCATTGTTAAGCTTCCAAAAAACTACCATCTTTTGAAATCTCAATGTATATTTCTTCATCCGACCTTCATGATAACTTCAAGTAATGAGCAGTACACCAATCAAACTTGGATGCCCAAGTTTCGTTCTCCTAGGTTGAAGCATTCGTTTGCAGGAACAGTTTGAATTTTTAGGTTTCACTCTGTTTTCTCCTAAATTGACAGATGCAGTTCGACCTCTAAATCAAACACGGTTTGTGCTAGCTTCTTGAAGCTTGACACAATACAGTAGTTCTACTTTCTATCTCTAAGGATTGTTTCCTCTTGATGTAGCCTTAAGCACAGACTGGCGAATAACTCATTCAATGAAAGGCGTTGTTCGGATGCCAAAAAACTACAGTCTCCTGAAATCACAACATATATTTTTTTTTTCTGACCTTCATGATACTTTCAAGTAATGAGCAGTACACCAATCAAACGTGGATGCCCAAGTTTCCTTCTCCTAGGTTGAAGCATTCTTTTGCAGGAAGTTTGAATTTTTAGGTTTCACTGCGTTTTCTTCTATATTGACAGATGAAGTTCGATCTCTAAATAAAACACGGTTTGTGCTAGCTTCTTGAAACTTGACACAATACAGTAGTTCTACGTTCTATCTCTAAGGATTGTTTCCTCTTGATGTAGCCTTAAGCACAGACTGGTGAATAACTCATTCAATGAAAGGCGTTGTTTAGATGCCAAAAAACTACAGTCTCCTGAAATCACAACATATATTTTTTTTTCCGACCTTCATGATACTTTCAAGTAATGAGCAGTACACCAATCAAACTTGGATGCCCAAGTTTCGTTAACCTACCTTGAAGCATCCCTTTGCAGAAACAGTTTGAATTTTTAGTTTTCACTCTGTTTTCTCCTATATTGACAGATGCAGTTAGAACTCTAAATCAAACACGGTTTGTGATAGCTTCTTGAAACTTGAGACAACACAGTAGTTCTACGTTCTAACTCTAAGGTTTGTTTCCTCTTGATGTAGCCTTAAGCACAGACTGGCGAATAACTCATTCAATGAAAGGCGTTGGTAGGCTGCCAAAAAACTACAGTCTCCTGAAATCACAACATATATTTTTTCTTCCGACCTTCATGATACTTTCAAGTAATGAGCAGTACACCAATCAAACTTGGATGCCCATGTTTCCTTCTCCTAGGTTGAAGCATTCGTTTGCAGGAACAGTTTGAATTTTTAGGTTTCACTCTGTTTTCTCCTATATTGACAGATGCAGTTCGAACTCTAAATCAAACACGGTTTGTGGTAGCTTCTTGAAACTTGACACAATAAAGTAGTTCTACGTTGTATCACAAAGGTTTGTTTCCTCTTGATGTAGCCTTAAGCAGAGACTGGCGAATAACACTTTCAATCAAAGGCGTTGGTAAACTTCCAAAAAACTACCATCTCCTGAAATCTCATTGTATATTTTTTCATCCAACCTTCATGATAACTTCAAGTAATGAGCAGTACACCAATCAAACTTGGATGCCCAAGTTTCGTTCTCCTACGGTGAAGCATTCGTTTGCAGGAACATTTTGAATTTTTAGGTTTCACTGCGTTTTCTTCTATATTGACAGATGCAGTTAGAACTCTAAATCAAACACGGTTTGTGCTAGCTTCTTGAAACTTGACACAATACAGTAGTTCTACGTTCTAACTCTAAGGTTTGTTTCCTCTTGATGTAGCCTTAAGCAGAGACTGGCGAATAACTCATTCAATGAAAGGCGTTGGTAGGCTGCCAAAAAACTACAGTCTCCTGAAATCACAACATATATTTTTTCTTCCGACCTTCATGATAACTTCAAGTAATGAGCAGTACACCAATCAAACTTGGATGCCCAAGTTTCGTTCTCCTAGGTTGAAGCATTCGTTTGCAGGAATAGTTTGAATTTTTAGGTTTCACTGCGTTTTCTCCTATATTGACAGATGCAGTTCGAACTCTATATCAAACACGGTTTGTGGTAGCTTCTTGAAACTTGACACAATACAGTAGTTCTACGTTCTATCTCTAAGGTTTGTTTCCTCTTGATGTAGCCTTAAGCAGAACTGGCAAATAACTCATTCAATGAAAGGCGTTGGTAGGCTGCCAAAAACTACAGTCTCCTGAAATCACAACATATATTTTTTCTTCCGACCTTCATGATACTTTCAAGTAATGAGCAGTACAACAATCAAACTTGGATGTCCAAGTTTCGTTCTCCTAGTTTGAAGCATTCGTTTGCAGGAACAGTTTGAATTTTTAGGTTTCACTGCGTTTTCTTCTATATTGACAGATGCAGTTAGAACTGTAAATCAAACACGGTTTGTGCTAGCTTTTTGAAACTTGACACAATACAGTAGTTCTACGTTCTAAATCTAAGGTTTGTTTCCTCTTGATGTAGCCTTATGCAGAGTCTGTCGAATAACTCATTCAATGAAAGGCGTTGGTATTCTGCCAAAAAACTACAGTCTCCTGAAATCACAACATATATTTTTTCTTACGACCTTCATGATACTTTCAAGTAATGAGCAGTACACCAATCAAACTTGGATGCCCAAGTTTCGTTCTCTTAGGTTGAAGCATTCGTTTGCAGGAACAGTTTGAATTTTTAGGTTTCAATCTGTTTTCTCCTATATTGACAGATGCAGTTCCAACTCTAAATCAAACACGGTTTGTGGTAGCTTCTTGAAACTTGACACAATAAAGTAGTTCTACGTTCTATCCCTAAGGTTTGTTTCCTCTTGATGTAGACTTAAGCAGAGACTGGTGAATAACACTTTCAATGAAAGGCATTGTTAAGCTTCCAAAAAACTACCATCTCCTGAAATCTCAATGTATATTTTTTCATCCGACCTTCATGATACTTTCAAGTAATGAGCAGTACACCAATCAAACTTGGATGCCCAAGTTTCGTTCTCCTACGTTGAAGCATTCGTTTGCAGGAACAGTTTGAATTTTTAGGTTTCCCTGTGTTTTCTTCTATATTGACCGATGCAGTTAGAACTCTAAATCAAACACGGTTTGTGCTAGCTTCTTGAAACTTGACACAATACAGTAGTTCTACGTTCTAACTCTAAGGTTTGTTTCCTCTTGATGTAGCCTTAAGCACAGACTGGCGAATAACTCATTCAATGAAAGGCGTTGTTCAGATGCCAAAAAACTACAGTCTCCTGAAATCACAACATATATTTTTTTTCCGACCTTCATGATACTTTCAAGTAATGAGCAGTACAACAATTAAACTTGGATGCCCAAGTTTCGTTCTCCTACGTTGAAGCATTCGTTTGCAGGAACAGTTTGAATTTTTAGGTTTCACTTCTTTTTCTTCTATATTGACAGATGCAGTTAGAACTCTAAATCAAACACGGTTTGTGCTAGCTTCTTGAAACTTGACACAATACAGTAGTTCTACGTTCTATCTCTAAGGTTTGTTTCCTCTTGATGTAGCCTTAAGCAGAACTGGCGAATAACTCATTCAATGAAAGGCGTTGGTAGGCTGCCAAAAAATTACAGTCTCCTGAAATCACAACATATATTTTTTCTCCAACCTTCATGATACTTTCAAGTAATGAGCAGTACAACAATCAAACTTGGATGTCCAAGTTTCGTTCTCCTAGTTTGAAGCATTCGTTTGCAGGAACAGTTTGAATTTTTAGGTTTCACTGCGTTTTCTTCTATATTGACAGATGCAGTTAGAACTCTAAATCAAACATGGTTTGTGCTAGCTTCTTGAAACTTGACACAATACAGTAGTTCTACGTTCTAACTCTAAGGTTTGTTTCCTCTTGATGTAGCCTTAAGCAGAGACTGGCGAATAACTCATTCAATGAAAGGCGTTGGTAGGCTGCCAAAAAACTACAGTCTCCTGAAATCACAAGATATATTTTTTTTTCCGACCTTCATGATACTTTCAAGGAATGAGCAGTACAACAATTAAACTTGGATGCCCAAGTTTCGTTCTCCTACGTTGAAGCATTCGTTTGCAGGAACAGTTTGAGTTTTTAGGTTTCACTTCTTTTTCTTCTATATTGACAGATGCAGTTAGAACTCTAAATCAAACACGGTTTGTGCTTGCTTCTTGAAACTTGACACAATACAGTAGTTCTACGTTCTAACTCTAAGGTTTGTTTCCTCTTGATGTAGCCTTAAGCAGAGACTGGCGAATAACTCATTCAATGAAAGGCGTTGGTACTCTGCCAAAAAACTACAGTCTCCTGAAATCACAACATATATTTTTTCTTCCGACCTTCATGATAACTTCAAGTAATGAGCAGTACACCAATCAAACTTGGATGCCCAAGTTTCATTCTCCTAGGTTGAAGCATTCGTTTGCAGGAACAGTTTGAATTTTTAGGTTTCACTGCGTTTTCTCCTATATTGACAGATGCAGTTTGAACTCTAAATCAAACACGGTTTGTGGTAGCTTCTTGAAACTTGACACAATACAGTAGTTCTACGTTCTATCTCTAAGGTTTGTTTCCTCTTGATGTAGCCTTAAGCAGAACTGGCGAATAACTCATTCAATGAAAGGCGTTGGTAGGCTGCCAAAAAACTACAGTCTCCTGAAATCACAACATATATTTTTTCTTCCGACCTTCATGATACTTTCAAGTAATGAGCAGTACACCAATCAAACTTGGATGCCCAAGTTTCGTTCTCCTAGGTTGAAGCATTCGTTTGCAGGAACACTTTGAATTTTTAGGTTTCACTCTTTTTTCCTCTATATTGACAGATGCAGTTCGAACTCTAATTCAAACACGGTTTGTGGTGGCTTCTTGAAACTTGACACAATAAAGTAGTTCTATGTTCTGTCCCTAAGGATTGTTTCCTCTTGATGTAGCCTTAAGCAGAGACTGGCGAATAACACTTTCAATGAAAGGCATTGTTAAGCTTCCAAAAAACTACCATCTTTTGAAATCTCAATGTATATTTCTTCATCCGACCTTCATGATAACTTCAAGTAATGAGCAGTACACCAATCAAACTTGGATGCCCAAGTTTCGTTCTCCTAGGTTGAAGCATTCGTTTGCATTAACAGTTTGAATTTTTAGGTTTCACTCTGTTTTCTCCTAAATTGACAGATGCAGTTCGACCTCTAAATCAAACACGGTTTGTGCTAGCTTCTTGAAGCTTGACACAATACAGTAGTTCTACTTTCTATCTCTAAGGATTGGTTCCTCTTGATGTAGCCTTAAGCACAGACTGGCGAATAACTCATTCAATGAAAGGCGTTGTTCGGATGCCAAAAAACTACAGTCTCCTGAAATCACAACATATATTTTTTTTTCTGACCTTCATGATACTTTCAAGTAATGAGCAGTACACCAATCAAACGTGGATGCCCAAGTTTTGTTCTCCTATTTTGAAGCATTCGTTTGCAGGAAGTTTGAATTTTTAGGTTTCACTGCGTTTTCTTCTATATTGACAGATGCAGTTAGAACTCTAAATCAAACACGGTTTGTGCTAGCTTCTTGAAACTTGAGACAATACAGTAGTTCTACGTTCTATCTCTAAGGTTTGTTTCCTCTTGATGTAGCTTTAAGCAGAGACTGGCGATAATTCATTCAATGAAAGGCGTTGGTAGGCTGACAAAAAAGTATAGTCTCCTGAAATCACAACATATATTTTTTCTTCCGACCTTCATGATACTTTCAAGTAAGGAGCAGTACACCAATCAAACTTGGATGTCCAAGTTTCATTCTCCTAGGTTGAAGCATTCGTTTGCAGGAAGAGTTTGAATTTTTAGGTTTCACTCTGTTTTCTCCTATATTGACAGATGAAGTTCGATCTCTAAATAAAACACGGTTTGTGCTAGCTTCTTGAAACTTGACACAATACAGTAGTTCTACGTTCTATCTCTATGGATTGTTTCCTCTTGATGTAGCCTTAAGCACAGACTGGCGAATAACTCATTCAATGAAAGGCGTTGTTCAGATGCCAAAAAAATACAGTCTCCTGAAATCACAACATATATTTTTTTTTCCGACCTTCATGATACTTTCAAGTAATGAGCAGTACACCAATCAAACTTGGATGCCCAAGTTTCGTTAACCTACCTTGAAGCATCCCTTTGCAGAAACAGTTTGAATTTTTAGTTTTCACTCTGTTTTCTCCTATATTGACAGATGCAGTTAGAACTCTAAATCAAACACGGTTTGTGATAGCTTCTTGAAACTTGAGACAACACAGTAGTTCTACTTTCTAACTTTAAGGTTTGTTTCCTCTTGATGTAGCCTTAAGCACAGACTGGCGAATAACTCATTCAATGAAAGGCGTTGGTAGGCTGCCAAAAAACTACAGTCTCCTGAAATCACAACATATATTTTTTCTTCCGACCTTCATGATACTTTCAAGTAATGAGCAGTACACCAATCAAACTTGGATGCCCATGTTTCGTTCTCCTAGGTTGAAGCATTCGTTTGCAGGAACAGTTTGAATTTTTAGGTTTCACTCTATTTTCTAATATATTGACAGATGCAGTTTGAACTCTAAATCAAACACGGTTTGTGGTAGCTTCTTGAAACTTGACACAATAAAGTAGTTCTACGTTGTATCACAAAGGTTTGTTTCCTCTTGATGTAGCCTTAAGCAGAGACTGGCGAATAACACTTTCAATCAAAGGTGTTGGTAAACTTCCAAAAAACTACCATCTCCTGAAATCTCATTGTATATTTTTTCATCCAACCTTCATGATAACTTCAAGTAATGAGCAGTACACCAATCAAACTTGGATGCCCAAGTTTTGTTCTCCTACGGTGAAGCATTCGTTTGCAGGAACATTTTGAATTTTTAGGTTTCACTGCGTTTTCTTCTATATTGACAGATGCAGTTAGAACTCTAAATCAAACACGGTTTGTGCTAGCTTCTTGAAACTTGACACAATACAGTAGTTCTACGTTCTAACTCTAAGGTTTGTTTCCTCTTGATGTAGCCTTAAGCAGAGACTGGCGAATAACTCATTCAATGAAAGGCGTTGGTAGGCTGCCAAAAAACTACAGTCTCTGAAATCACAACATATATTTTTTCTTCCGACCTTCATGATAACTTCAAGTAATGAGCAGTACA
>NW_027516502.1:0-58042 GCF_048772815.1 Callospermophilus lateralis | reverse complement strand
CTTCCTAAGTTACTGTTTGCTTCCTGAATTCTGGCCACTCTCCAGAATAGGATCATGGTTTTGTGTCCAAGATATGTACCACCTCCAAGCTCTGTGACACGGCCATGTATTGGTTAAATGAAGGGCATGGCGAGCATCTCAGAAAACTCAGATATCAGTGTGACCAGTAAAGACTCAGTGGAGAAACCATGCTTTGGACCTTTTCCTTACCTATTGTTCTGTTGCCCCTTGACCTTGTGTAATTCTGTGGCTTAGATTCTCTGAACCTGATGGATCTAAAGAGAGATCCCATGTATGCATCCAAAAGCAAAATGTCCAAAATAGCAATCATTGTGGATGAAGTCTCTCTCCTTCCTTGGTAAGGTTCCTGACCTCCATCAAGTGAGAATAGGGCTCCTTTGGGTCAAATAAGTTCTTCAAAGCCCTGCAGATTCTAGCCCATAGGTGACTGGGTTTTCTCATGACTCCAATTCACATGAAGAATCTAAATCCCACCATCAGTAGGCCTCAAATTTAAGAAGCAGAGCAAAATAAACGGCAGGCCTATTTGATCACTCTTAGTTCACAGGAAGGGTGTCCAGGCCACCCTGACTTTAGGCAAATGAGGGGCAAGGGAGCTTATTTTGGACACTGTCTTGGGCTGCACCCCTCACGGAAACCTCCAGCCAGAGGTTATGATGAGTGTCTGTATGGAAGAAAATGAGGGCCATGTGGGAGTGTTTTGGTTTTAATTGTAGTCATTTTTGTGGCGGTTAGTAGAGATGACATGGTCCACCTTGGCTTGAACTTTGGTGGGATTCCGCATAAAGACTGAGTTCTCGTACTGAACTCAGAGAAGTATTGCCATGAATAGTGTTGGAATTTTAGGAGGCCACGCACGATAGTCGCCCTTGGAAACTGAGATCTAGGCCCAGGGTAGCTATTCACAGAGCACTGGAAATCTCAGCCAGGATATCACATGATTTTATTCTGAAAAACTTGGCAACCATTGTTGAGAGTCAAAACACACATGGACCTCACATTGTAGACATCAATTTTCAAGGATTCATGTGACCTGTTGGCCACTCTTTGGGAAGCCTTTCCTGTGAGACATCTCCAGATATTTCATTGAAATGAGCTTCCTCACCATTTAATAGTTCCAGAATGCCTCCAACTTCATCCTTGAAAAATGGCTAGGTCAATATATCATGAAATTTTTAAAATTCCCGTGACAAGTTGGCACTGGAGATTCTTTGAATATCTTGTGGCTGATCATGAGAATAACAGTCAGTGCCTTGATTGACTGGTTTTCATAAAAATTGTGCAGAACAGAGATGCCAGGAAGTTGGAGCCTCCTGAGGAGTGGGCCTAGAGCAGTGGTGGGCAGGTGTGTGATAAAACATCTGCGGTGTGGTCATGTGGATCTGCCTTTGGCTTCCAAATTGCTTGTGACTGATATGGTGCAGCCAGCAGTCCCTTCAATGTAAAGGCATCTTGTTATATGCAGAGGTTTTAGGGAAATATTAAGAATCAGGTTGCTATGGTCAAGGGGGCAACTATGTGGGATATAAGCCTGTTTGGTGCATTCTCCTGCAGACCCTGACCCACCACACGTGACAGAACTCCCTCACGCACAGAGTAACAGTTGAATTCTTTGTATTTCGTGAAACAAATACCAAAATCCCAGTGCAGCACCAAGAAACAACACGAAAAGTGGAGAATGACCAAATAGCTTCACAGGCCCATGTGGATACACTTAGCCCCCCGTGTCCGCAGTTTACCTACAAAGAGAGTAGTCAGCACTGCTGACTCATGTTCAGTGGAAAATAAGAAACCATGTCCTCCAGGTCACATAGATGAAGACGCTGATTTGATGGTCTCACTACAAACGAAGCTGAAGCTCCCGACAACAACATATATTCCAAGTGCCCAACCTCAGAGGCAGTTTCTCAAGAAGTCTTTAGGCCAGCAGAGCTCCATGTTTTTGGAATGATTACACTGTCCCTTACTTTTGGAATCTCCTCTACCTCCTCCAAGGTTGTGAACTCCTGAGCATATTCCATTCCAGATATTTATTCACAGATTTTCTAACTCTTCTCTTCTAATTGTGTCTTACTCTGGGCGATTGTAATGTCAAGGCATTGTTCTGGATGAGAGTGGGAAGATTTTTGTGTATCACATATTTACATACACATTGGATTCATTTTCCAATTTTCCTTTCAAAATACTGAATACCTCACACTAACACCTACCCTACTAGACTCTGACAACTAATCCTAATAAGGTGGAGAAAAATAAACCAAAAAAATAGAAATGCAAGCAGTTCAGAGAAGGCATGGTGTATAGTGGAATTGCCTTTTGCATTATTTAGGGTAGGAGTTATAAATCTAGTCAATTATTTGTTAAAATATTTCTCCATGTGTTTTAAAGTTAACAAATATGTGAATTCCTGTTTCCCTGTCTCTGTAGCCTATTCAGCACATGTATTTTTACATGAAATTATAGAATCTTACCTGATACCACACGTACATTCTTGTGAAGTGGCTGACTTGGCAGATACAAATTTTAAGAGATCACTCCTCCTAAGCGCTTTAGAACTGAAAATTCAACCTATGCGTGAGCTTCCTAGTTGAACAACATTATACATAAATCCATGTTAAATAAAATAAATATTTTTGGATCTCTGGATGATATAAATTTCATGGTGAATTTCCTATAGCATATATTATGCTATTTTTAATGTCCGTGTGTGTTTGTGTGTGTGTATGTGTATATATATATATATATATATATATATATATATATATATATATATATATATATATATATATAAATTCTCCAGATTTTTCAAAATATGAAATATGTGTCTTATTATAAACTCCCTTAACTCATTCATATTCAAGTATGTGGATTTATAATCAAATTTTCTCAAGAGTATTCTCAAAATATTCATTCTCCTGATAAACATATTTGTTTCTTAGTACTGAAAACTAACTTTAGTGAATGGTGCATACAAATCCTAATATTTCTACAGTAGCTGACCTAGTTTAACATCAATTCAAGTAGATTCCTATGGGACATGATGTGTATTTGGATGTTCGTTTTATTCAACACTGGTACATTACTATTTCTTCAATTTATTCACATCATGGGATATATATTTCATCCACAAGTTCGCAAGTTTATAGGCATTTGTTTCACATTCAATCATTTTCTTCTTCAGATCACATGTATTCCTCCATGTTTCTTGACTGGTCTTTTTATGAGACTTCTTTCCAAACACATTATTTTCGATTTCTAGGATCACTTTTGAAGCAATACTCACACACCTTTCATGATAATCCATAACCCTAATATTAAATTTTGATGTATTACTGGTTGAAAGGAATGATATTATATCAATACAAGATTTCTTATAATATTTCATATATTAATTCAATGCATTATTTAAAGTGGGAACAGTTAAATTATTTATTCAAAATGTGGTCTATTCATGCATTATGTCTATATTCATGGACACAGGGTACACCTCTTTGTACCCCCAATACTAATTTATAGCTCTTGAAAACCTTACTCCCAGAAATGCTTGAAGAAATGCTCATGTCACCTGATCCACATATACATTCTATGACAGTAATATTCTGGACAAAAAATGCAAAGGTCACACTTATGATTGTACCAAAGCCTAAAAGGAAAGTGAACATGGATTACTAAAAGCATCCATGTCCAGGTTTCCTAATGCTCTCAAATGTCAATCCTAATGGTCACTGCATATTTGTTTCTTCTTAAGATTATATATTCAAACTCAACAGTGTACAAAATGTCTAATCCTATCACTCACTTTATACTTTGCCAGATTTTTTAAAGTCTCTATTATTATCTGCTTTTCTACATATTTTTCAAAGTTCATCATTGTGACTGAATTTTCATATGTGCTGACATTTACATTCACTCTCTAACTGAAACCCTATTGCTAAAGAAATTTCCCTCCAAATCCTGTACTCACTCTTCTTCCTAAACCTACCGACTATCTACCTAATCCTACCGACTATCCCTTTTTGACTGGATGTTCTCTTCCTCATTCAATCATCCAATGTACAAGGTCCTATGCCATTGTAAATGGATTTATCTGAGACATCTGTACAGAACCTAATTCAACACTACGTATCCCAATCATGGGCCCAATGCCCTTCTGGGCTTCAAATCCTAGATTTCTGTTTTCATACATATATTTTACCAATATAATTTAATAAATATCGCAGGTTCCCAATAAAATTATTCATCGCTCAGAATGATTCCTAACAAAATCGAACCTGTTATTACCCAAACCATACACTGTTCCCTCAATCTAACTTTATAGAAAAGCAGGGACAGAGTTGGCCTTACAATACAGGAGTGTAGGGAAACTTCCACCTGCTGAGAACCTCAAAGTTCCATGCAGAAATGATCCATGGAGAAGATGTAGGCAGCAATGAAGGACCTGAGGGAGGAAAAGTCAACTTTCATGGTAAACAACCTGGTCAAGATGAAGGGATGTGTCTGAATCAGCCTCTTTCATCTTAATGTAGAGAAGATGGACCAAACCAGGCCTGTGTGGAGAGCTGTTCCCGGGTGCCTATGGTTGATATACCATTCTAACTTGTGAAAATGTCAGAGCGAGTAGGTGCATCCTCCATCTCATGGGACTCTTAGAAGCAACTTTTAGGACAAAGTTGTTGTCAAGGCAGTGACCTCATTTAGTTCCTGAAGGATGTGACCTCACCTCACTTCCTTGATGAAGGAACTCTCTGAACTTGGGATACAGGAAGTCAGGCACCAAGAGCTAGTCCCAGTTCATGTCCCAGTGTTCAAACTTGTTTGGATTTTCCAAGGACAGAGACAGTCTTTCTTGGTACCTACTGATGTGAGGATAGCCTAATGCCAGGAAGGTCTGAGGAGGGGCCTTTCCTGAGAAAGAAGGTACTGGCTCATCGCTGGCTCCTAACAGCTTCACAGAGTTGGACACGGAGACCAGATCTGAGACAGGACAGCCCATTATGGGGGAATATGTTATGGCCCACCAGTCAAAGGTCACTCCATATTTTCACAGACCTACTTGGGGGTCTGTGTGGGTGTGGGTGTGGGTGTGGGTGTGGGTTTGTCATTTTGTCTCATGTTCTGAGAATAGGTAGGAAAGTCGTTTTGTTTGGTTTGGTGTGAAATGTTTCTAGTAAGTCTTTTGACAAGGCGAGTGTTTCTATGTCTGTGTATCCCACTGTGTCCGTGGTTGTAGACATTAGAATAGAGAGTGCATCAATACATATGTCCTATCTAGTAGAAATCTTACCAGCATTCATCCTGTCCTATTTATGAATGGTTTGCGGCTTGCCATATGGATCGGCCACTCCTAATATCTTCCTAAGTTCCTATTTTCTTACTGAATTTTGGCCAAACTCCAGAATAGGCTCATGGTTTTGTGTCCAAGATATGTACCACCTTTAAGCTCTGTGACATGGCCATATACTGGATAGCTGAAGGCAATGGTGAGCATCTCCGAAAACTCAGATATCAGTGTGACCAGGAAAGTCCCAGTGGAGAAACCCTGCTTTGGGCCTTTTGCTTACCTATTGTATTATTGCCCTGAATGTCAGGAAGGTCTTTGCCTCAGGCCACCCCTTTGTGAAGACTGAAGAGTTTTCAAATGGAAGTGAATGGGCATCACCTTTGGCTCTTGGCTTAATTGCTTTGGAAAGGGATGTGTCTGAATCAGCTTCTTGGCCCTGTGTGAGGATGTGGCTTAGATTCTCAGCACCTAATGGATCTAAAAAAATCCCATGTGTGCATCCAAAACCAAAATAGCCAAAAGAGCAGTCATTGTGGATGAAGTCTCTCACCTTCCTCTGTTAGGTTCCTGACCTCCATCTTTGAGAATAGTGATCCTTTGGGTCAAATGAGTTCTTCAAATCACTACAGAGGCTAGGCCATAGGTGCTTGGGTTTTCTCATGACCCCAATTAACATAAGGAATCTAAACCCCACAGTCATTAGGCCACAAAAATGGAGAATCAGAGCAGTATTAAGGGCAGGCCTCTTAGATCACTCCTGGTTCACAGGAAGGGTGTCCCTGCCACACTGACTTTAGGCAAATGGGAGAAAGGGACCTTATTTTGGATACTGTCTTTGGCTTTGGCCCTCATGGAAACCTACAGCCTGAGGTTATGATTAGTGTCTATATGGAAGAAGATGAGGGCCATGTGGGAGTGTTTTGGTTTTAATTGTGGTAATTTTTGTGGCCGTTGGAAGAGATGACTGAGGCCACCTGGGCTTGAACACTGGTGTGATTCCCCTTAGAGACTGAGTTATGGAACTGACCTCAAAGAAGTATTGCCATGTATTGTGATGGGATTTTAGGAGGCCACACATGAGAGTCGCCCTTGGAAACTGAGATCAAGGCCCAGGGTGGCTTTCCACAGAGCACTGGGAATCTCAGGAAGGATATCACATGATTTTATTCTTAAAGAATTGGCAGCCATAGTTGCAAGTCAAAACACAAAAGGATCACACATTGTAGACCTCAAACGCCTGGCTTAATGTGACCTTTTAGCCTGTCGTTGGGAAGCATTGCCTGTTAGAATTCTCCAGAGATTTCATTGAAATGAGCTTCCTCTCCATTTAATGGTTCCTGAATGAATTAAACCCCACAGTGCCTCAAACTTCATCCTTGAAAAAAGGCTAGATAAATACCATTAAATTTTTGAAATTCTCATGAACAGGTGTCAGTGGAGAACATTTGGATGTCTTATAGATGATCATGAGTGTACCAGACAGTGCCTTGATTGACTGGGTTTCATGAAAATCGTGTAGAACAGAGATGCCAGTAATTTGGAGCCCGATGAGTATTCGGCCTAGAACAGTGGAGTGTAGGTGTTTGTTAAAACATCTGTGATGGGGTCATGTGGATCTGCCATTGGCTTCCAAATGGTTTGTGACTGACATACATACCCTTGTATGTAAAGGCATCTTGTTATACGGAGAGGTTTCAGGGCAATGTTTAGAATCAGATTTCTATTGTCAAGGGGGCAAGCTATGTGGAATAGAAGCCTGGTTGGTGCACTCTCCTGCAGACCCTTAACCAACACACGTGACAGAACTCCCTCCAGCACTCTGTCCTAGTTGACCTCCTCGTATTTCATGAAGCAAATACCAAACTCCCAGTGTAGCTGCAAGAAACACCATGAAAAGTAGAGGAAGACCAAATGGCTTCAAAGTCCACACTGGGAGACACTTTGCCCCCAAATGGCAACAAATTACCTACAAAGAGAGAATTCAGCCCTGCTGCCTCATGTTTATTGGAAAAAAAGAAACCATGTGCTCCAGGACACACAGAAGCAGACCCAGATTTGATGGTCTCACTACAAAGGAAGTTAAAACTCCTGACAACAACATATATTTCAAGTGCCCAACCTCAGAGGCAGTTTCTCAACAAGTCTTTAGGCCAAGAGAGCTTCATGTTTGTGGAGTTTTTACCATGTACCTTACTTTTCGAAACACCTCTACCACCTCCAAGGTTGTTAACTACTGAGCATTTTCCATTCCAGATGTGTATTCACAGATTTTCTAACTCTTCTCCTCTTATTGTGTCTTACTTAGAGTGAAGGTAATGTCAAGGCATTGTTCTGAATGAGAGTGGGAAGACTTTTGGGTAGCATATATTTGCATACACATTGGATTCATTTTCCAATTTTCTATTCGAAATACTGAATCCCTGACTGTCAGAGGTAGAAGGAATTCTCCTTCAAAGAATAGCCTGACACTTACAAGAAACATCCACCAGGAGACATCCTGTCTGGGAGACATCCTGTAGCCATCTCTCTCCCTGAGACATCCTGTGCCCATCTGTCTTTCTGAAACTTCCTGAGGTTATCTCACCTTGTGAAGACATCTAGGAAGTGCCGATAAGAGAGATTTCCCACATCCAGCATACAAATACCCCTGTGTGAACAATAAAAGTTTGCAGCTTGATCACAACTCCTGTCTTGCTGTCATCTCTCGTGTCTCTTGTCCCTTCATTTCTCCCTATCTAGGTTCGCTGCCCACGTTGATGTGTCCTGCCGGCCGGGACATCTGGCGCCCACTGACTGGGGCTCGAGCTTTTGATTGAGGGGGACCCCGTCCTCCTGGAAGATTTGGTCAAGCGGAGCTTGCAATAACCGCAGAAGACACCACCGAGAGACAGATCCAGGAGGAGGGTGGGGATGACACACGCTGATTGACCCACCATGGATCAAGCAGTTTCGTCACATGATTTGTTTTTGTCAGGCTACAAGGAGTCCTTCCAGACATGGGGGCACGTATTAAGAAAAAAGACTTAAATTTTTTTTCTTTTCACACAAAAGAGAGCAGTGTCCATGGTTTCCTCTTGAATGGACCATTGATGGTAAAAGATGGCTTAGAGTAGGAGACTGTTTAAAAGATTATTATGAATCCTTTGGCCCAGAAAAAGTGCCTGTTCCCACCTTTTCTTACTGGAACTTAATTAATAGAATTCTTAAAAGTTCACCCTTTGACAATGGTACCTTAAAAGTTGTCAAGGTTGGGAAAGAGACTATGCAAATACTTCTCATATCCCCTCGGCATGCCCATCAGTTAGTATAGACATAGACCCTTCTCAGGCTCCCCAGGACCGTGGGAACCTTCCTGGTCCCCCTCAAAATACCACCCTAATGAATAAGGCTCCAATGATTACCAACTGCCTTTATCCAGTTTTAAATACCGGAGACTCATTGACCCCTGTAGAGGAGGCTACCTTGGAGAAGGAAGCAGCTCGCTACCATTCAGAAGACCCTCCAACTCTCAAGACCCTGCCACAGCTTATAGGACTTACACATCCACCTCCCTCCTATGTCCCTCCTGCCTTTTGTGCTCTGGCCCTTCAGGGAACAAATGCCCCCCCCCGATATTTTCTCCCCACTTCCCTTGCCTAAACTGGCTCCTTTGTGAGCATCCTTTCAACATACACAGGAACAGATCCAACCTTTAAAAGAATTAAGATCCCTTCACTCTGAGCTCTCTTCATTAGCCTTAGGTATGGAGTCAAAGCAACTGGCCTACAGTGGTCTAATACAAAGGCGAAGCCACTCCATTGACCTGTGCTCGCCTTCCCAGTCACCACCAGTCTGATAGATAAGCCTGCCCAGGCTGAGGTCAAAGAATTAGACGAGGATAAAGAGGAGGAAGAGGGGCAATGGATTAAGGAGATCAGGACTCAGAGGATGAGGAGTTCAGCCCTAGGCAGGCAGGAACCCAGAGTCTGCAAAAAATTAAGCCTGCATTTTCCTGAAAAACTTAAAAAGGCTTGTGCTCACTATGGCCCCATTGCACCCTACACGTTGGCTTTATTAGAAAGCCACAGCACACAATGACTTACTCCCAATGATTGGAAATTTTTAGACCAAGCTACCCTCAGTGCCAGAGACTTCCTGTTATGGAATGCAGATTTCAAAGAGCACTGTCGGGAAACTGCTCAAAAAATTTTAACTAAGGCCTTCTCTAAATCCAGGACTTATGTTAAGCTAGTGGGCAATGAGCCTTTTGACAATAAAACTAAACAGGCACATTTCCCTGCTGGACTTTTGATGCAGATTCAGATGGCTGGCTTACATGCTTGGAGACACCTCCCTCAAAAGCCTCGGCTACCACTTCCCTGGCAAAAATTTGACAAGGGCCCGACGAGCCTTATAGTGACTTTGTTCCCCGGCTTAACCTAGCTGTGGAATGCTTGCTTGGACCAAGCGAAAGCAAAAGCACTTTTGTAAAACATCTTGCCTTTGAAAACGCCAACCCGGCATGTCAGGATGTTCTTCAACCACATAAGGATAAAGGGAAACTTTCTGACTGTATTAGACTCTATGCAGGGGTAGGTGCAGCCCATGCCATGGGTCTTGCCCTAGGTGCCACCTTTACCAAGACCTTTCACAATCCTGGCTCACATACTTGCTTTACTTGTAAACAACCTGGCCATTTTGCACGCAAGTGTCCGACAGGCAAAAAAAGCCTAGGAATGGCGTCTCCTTCAACTGGAGCTATACCGCTCCAAGCTATCCTTTGCCCTAGATGTGGTAAAGGTCATCACTGGGCCAGTGAGTGTAGATCTAAGACAAATGCCCTCAGACAGCCTATTTTTTCCTGCTTCTTGGGAAACTCCCTGCGGGGCCAGCCCCGGGCCACGACATCCCCCAGGACAAACCCAGGGGCAATAAGATTTGTTCCCTCCCAAACTCCCAACCTACCTCAAAATTCTTCTCCACAATTGCCTCCCTCCAACTAGCCACTCCAGGCAGCGCAGGATTCGACCTCTGTGCCACCACCGATACTATATTGGACTCAATGCAAGGACCCCAGATAATACCCACTGGAATTATGGGTCCCCCTCAATCTCATATGTGTGCCCTTATTTTTGGGAGAGCCTCTACTAACTTACATGGTGTTCAGGTCTTCCATGGCATTAATAATAATGATTTCACTGGAGAAAAAAAATACTGGCCACAGCTATTAATGGAGTTGTGGCCATCCCAGCACGAACAAGTCTTGCACAATTAATACTCCTTCCCTTGAATCCAGGAGGCACTTCCACCGCCCAAACCTACCGCAGGGGACTGCCTCCTTTGGCTGCTCTGATGTAAATTTGGTTCAACCCGTTTCTCACAAAAGACCCACAATTTCCTTACTTATTGAAGGAAAGGAATTCCAAGGAATTCTAGATACTGGAGCTGATGACACAATTATTTCTCAAAAATATTGGCCATCAGCTTGGACCCTCACCTCATCCTTGACTGACCTTAAAGGGATAGGACAGTCAAAAAATCCTCTGGTCAGCTCTACGGCTCTCAGCTGGACTTATAAAGAGGGTAATAAGGGAATTGTCACTCTGCGTTGTTTCTGACCTCCCTGTTAACCTATGGGCCCAAGATATTTTGAGTCAAATGGAAGTTATTCATGCCAGTCCCAATTCCATGGTAACTCATCAAATGCTTCATATAAATTTTGTCCCTGGTACAGGCCTTGGGAGACTGAGACAAGGACTGGTTGAGCCAATAAAACCCATACAAAAAACAAATACATATGGACTTGGGTATTCGGATTTTTAGTGTCGGTCTCTGACTCTCCTGTGCCCCATGGAGATAAAATTATTTGGGAAACTCAGACTCTTGTGTGGGTGAATCAATGGCCACTTACCCAAGAAAATATGGAGGCTGCCTCCATGTTAGTGCAGGAACAGCTGGCAGCCGGCCATGTAGAGCCCTCAACCTCAACATCGAGTACTCCAATTTTTGTTATCAAGTAAAAATCAGGCAAGTGGTGCCTTTTACAATATTTGTTTGCCATTAATAAAGCTATGTGCCCAATAAGAGCACTACAGCCAGGCATTCCCACACCAGTGGCTATTCCCAAAAACTATTGTAAAATGATTATTGAGTTAAAAGATTGTTTTTTTACCATTCCTTTACATCCTGCGGATAGACCCTATTTTGCCTTTAGTCTCCCTCGCATTAATTTTCAGGGCTCTATGCAGAGATTTCAATGGAAGGTTCTTCCCCAAGGTATGGCCAACAGCCCTAGTCTTTGCCAAAAATACGTTGCTCAAGCAGTAGACCCTGTGAGAGAGCTATGGCCACAAATTTATATTTTACATTATATGGATGATTTGTTAATTGCTGCACCTAATAACCATGACCTTAATAATTGTTACTTGGACATTTACAAAATCCTCACTTCCTTTGGACAACAGATAGCTCCTAATAAGATTAAAACACAGGACTGTTATACCTATTTGGGCCTTAAACTTCAAGATAATCAGTTCCAAATTCCTAAGATACCACTATGGGTGGACCATCTTCACTACCTTAATGATTTTCAGAAATTCCTGGGGAATATTCAATGGCTAAAAACATATTTAAAATTACCACCTTGTGTACTTTTGTCCCTTAATGATATTTTGAGAGGTGATTCCCACCCCTCCTCCCCTCAAAAACTTACTCCCGAGGCATGACAGGCATTAAACCAAGTCACAGAAGCCATTGCCAAACAGTTTTTTACAGAACATTCTTATAACCTTCCTCTGGTTCTGGTTATTTTACACACTCCTCATACACCCACAGGAATATTTTGGCAACGAAATACACATTTTAGAAATAAAGGCTGCCTTTGCTTTGGGTCCATTTACCCACCACATTCTCCAAGGTTATTACTGTTTTTCTTGCTCAGGTAGGTTCTATTATTTTTAAAAGTCGTTTGCTATGTCGACAACATTTTGGCAAAGACCATGATAATATTTTAATTTCATATACTAAAGACCAAATCCAATTTTTACTACAGACGGAGGATGAATGGCGTATTGCCTTATCAGGCTTTTTGGGAACAATTGATAACCACCTACCCAATGACCCCCATTTACATTTTGTCCAGTTACATCCATTTATTTTTGCCAAAATTTCTCAAAAGGCTCCCATTCCTCAAGCCCTTACTGTCTTTACAGACAGTTCCAGTAATGGCGGAGCAGTCTTTGTTGTCAATAACCAGCCTAACACCTTTGATACTATCTATCATTCAGCACAGTTTGTGGAATTGTTTGCAATAACACAAGTTTTTAAAACATTTTTTGATAATCCGGTTAATATTTATACATACAGTGCCTACATTGCTCATTCTGTGCGCCTGCTTGAGATTTCACCCACCATTAAGGCTTCTTCCAATGTCGCCCATCGGTTTCACCAGCTTCAGCAGCTAATTCAGGCCAGACAACACCCATTTTTCTTAGGACACAGCAGGGCACACTCTGATCTTCCCAGCCCTCTAACACAAGGTAATGCCAAAGCTGATGCAGCAACTCGTTTCATCTTTCCAATTTTTGTTGGCTGCACTCAAAAGGCCACGGAGTTACACAATCTTCACCATCTAAATTCCCAGAACCTTCGATAACTATGTAAAATTACCAGGCAACAGGCATGAGAAATAGTAAAAGCATGCCCTGGTTGCCCTGTCTCCCTCCCCATTCAACACTTGGGAGTTAACCCCCGAAGATTACTGTCCAATCAGTTTTGGCAAATGGATGTTACTCATTTTTCTGAATTTGGAAAAACCAAATATGTACACGTTTCTGTAGATACCTTCAGTGGCCTTATTTTCGCATCACCACATTCTGGAGAGGCTATCAAAGATGTCCTTTCTCATCTTGTTTCAGCGTTTTCTGTAATGGGTAAACCAATACATATTAAAAAAAGATAATTGTCCTGCATATACCAGTGCCAAGTTTAAACAGTTTTGTGCTACCTCACAAATTTGTCATACTACTGGAATTCCATACAAGCCTCAGGCATTGTGGAACGTGCCCACCTTACCTAAAGACTTGGCTAACCCGCATTAATGCTTCTGCACTTGTATTTACCACTCACAGGCATCGCCTTAATCATGCATTATTTGCCCTTATTTTTCTTTCCCTAGACAATGAAGGCCATTCGGCTGCAGACTGACACAGGCAATCCTCGTCCAATTCTGTTCGCCCACCTGTTATGTGGCACAATCCCCTTACAAATAAATGGAAACGCCCAGGTCCTGTCCTCATCTGTGGACGAGGCTCAGCTTGTGTTTTGGACGAAGAGCAAGCAGCCCCAAGATGGTTACCAGAACGCCTGGTTAAACAGGTTAATGGCTTACCTCAACACGGGGATGGAGGCCCTCCCCCTGAGGACAAGTTTTCCTCTTTTTCAGATGCAGCCAACAATCTGTGTGAGGATCCTACTTAAGGCACTTCTGCTGAACAGGATTGTACACGGAGGCTTTGGCCCTCCACCTTCCAACATCATGGAGTACCTTTTTGGCCCTCCCTGTGAACGCAAGGGAGGATCTTGGACTCAGGCTCCCACTAGTTTGACCCAGACTGCTGACTGCGTGACTAAGGTGGCTTACCTCCGGGCCGAGGTTGACCATAAACTCAGAGGAGTTCATCAGCCTAAATTGGTATGTGTTAACAAGCCAAAGATTATTCCCCCTAGTACAAGTAAAGCTCTCCAAAATTGTTCTGCAACTTGAACGCATACCCAAGCGATGCATGCCACTTGTTATGCGTCGGCCTCAATTTGTGTTAACAAGCAGGGAGAACAATTTTTTGAAGCCTCCCTAACTAAAACTCATGCAGCAGGAGGGACCACTATTCATTATACCCCCGTTCTTTTTGACCGGGGAGGAGAAGGCAAATACACCAAGCTACAGTCAGCTGGGTGCCAAGGCCCTGTTGGTAAACCCTCCTGCTGCCCCATTAAGGCACCTACAGGGGTCACTGATGGTGGAGGATTCCCTTATGCTGTCAAGCATCCTCAGATAATCAAATTTTTGAAACCCCAAATCCCTGAGGTCACATATCATCCCTTAATATAGCCAAAATGCCAGCTCCCAGGTTTAGATAACAATACATTAGATATTTTGGAAACTACCTTCTCCTTGCTTAATAATTCCAACCCCAACTTTGCTGGTGATTGCTGGCTCTCCATGACAACAGGGGCAATCATGCCTATGGCAGTTCCTATTAATTCTATCATAGACGATGATAATACATGCCAACCCAGATTTCATTTAAAAGTAAGGTCTATAGGCACTTTTACAATATGTCTTTTAGGCGCGATGCAAAATAATACCTATGATATTGATGTTGGAGTTACTTCCTTTGGAAATTGCTGAACAGTACAAAACTATTCCTCATCCACCCCATCTCTTTGTCCCTCCAATGGCACAGTTTTTATGTGTGGAGGAAACTCGGCCTTCCTGAGGCTTCCATCGAATTGGACCGTTGGCTGTGTTCTTGCCTTATTACTCCCTGATATAACTATTGTCCCAGGAGACGAAACTCTATGCATTCCTAGTCTAGACACCTCAGTCAAAAGACACAGGCGGGCAATACAGGCCTTACCACTCGTTGCCAGCCTTGGAATAACAGCTACTGTGGCCACAGGTACGGCTGGCTTAGGCATGGCTATACACTCTTAGCGTCGCCTGTCTCAACAACTTATAAATGATGTAAAAACTCTATCAGGAACCATTAAAGATTTGCAGGACCTAGTAGACTCCCTGGCAGAAGTGTTCCTTCAAAACAGAGAAGGCTTAGATTTACTGACAGCTAACCAGGGAGGTATTTGCTTGGCCTTAGGGGAACGATGCTGCTTTAATGCCAATAAATCAGCCATAGTACGCACTAAAATTAAGCAGCTTCAAGAAGATCTAGAAAAGAGATGAAGGGAACTTTTTGAAAATCCCCTCTGGACTGGGTTTAATGGATTTCTACCCTACCTTCTTCCCCTATTAGGCCCTTTGTTGGGTTTACTTTTAATGGTGTCCATAGGACCCTGCATTATAAACAGGCTTGTACAATTTATTATAGAACAGATTAATATTTTGGCCTCTAAGCCCATACAGGTCCACTATCATCGCCTGGAGATGGAAGACCATGCTGCCAACATTTAAAAGGATGTTCTACCCTTCTCACAGGCTTATTTCTTAAGTTTACATCCCCACAGATCTCTCTTTCTTACATTAAACTATAAGTAACAGCTCTGACCAACCATCTTCTGCCATTGCCATAAGGGTTAGTCCTCCATGGGCCCCTCCACTTGGGGGAGGATGCACCCATGGAGTGAGGACGTTAGGCCATAATAACGGAGGTTGCAGGATGGACTGCAGGAGGATGTATCCACGGATCCCAAAACAGAAGACCTCTTAGTGACACGCTCTGGTGCATGGTGGTCAGCCTGCTTCCCCCTCAAAGCCGTCTCCTCCCAAAACATGCCAAGGCCACCACGAAATCTCCTAGTAAACATGCTCTCTCGAATCAGGAGATATTCTAAGGCCTGCTAGAGAAACAGAGCTTCTATCACCCCCTAAAACATTGGCCGGTAAGGTATGGTCAAATATTTTATATAAGAAAGAGAGGTCAGGGGCTAGAAGGAAGTTCTCCTTCAAAGAATAGCCTGACACTGAAAAGAAACAGCCCCCTGGGAGATATCCTGCCTGGGAGACATCCCGCAGCCATCTATCTCCCTGAGACATCCTGCGGCTATCTGTCTTCCTGCAACATCCTGAGGTTATCAAACTTTCTGAAGACATCCAGCAACTGCCGATAAGAGAGCTTTCCCATCCACAACATATAAATTCCCATGTGAGAACAATAAAAGTTTGCAGCATGATCAGAACTCCAGTCTTGCTGTAATCTCTCGTGTCTCTTGTCCCTTCATTCCTCCCCAACTAGGTTCCTTGCCCACATTGATGTGTGCGGCCGGCCGGGACAACTGACACTAACACATACCCTACTACACTCTGACTACTAATCCTAATATGATGGAGAAAAATAACCCAAACAGAATAGAAATACAAGCAGTTCAGAGGAGGCATGGTGTATATTTGGACTTGCCTTTTGCATGATATAGGGTAGGTGTTATAAATCTAGTTAATTTTTAATTGAAATCGTTCTCCATGTGTTTTTAAAGTTAACAAATATGTGAATTCCTGTCTCCATTTCTCTGTAGCCTATTCAACACATGTATTTTTATCTGCACATATAGAATCCTACTTGGAATCACACGTACATTCTTGTGAGGAGGCTGACTTGGCAGATACAAATTGTGAGAAGAGATCACTCCCCATAAACGCTGTTGGAACTCAAAATTCAATCTATGGGTGAGCTTCCTAGTAGAACAACATTTTACATAAATCCATGTTAAGTAACATAAATATTTTTGCATCTATGGATGATATATATTTCATGATGAATTTTGTTTGGCATATATATTGCTACTTTTTATTGTCTCTGTGTGTGTTTTGAATATATATACACTCTTCAGATTTTTCAAAATATGAAATATATATGTCTTATATACACTTCCTAAATTCATTTATGTTCATGTATGTGGATTTATAATCAACTTTTCACAAGATTATTCTCAGAAATATTCTTCCACCTGAAATACATATTTGTTTTCTAGTACTGAAAACTAACTTAAGTGAATGGTGCATGCAATCCTAATATTTCTACAGTGACTGACACAGTTTAACATCAATGCAAGTAGAAATCTATGAGACATGATGTGTATTTTGAAGTTCATTTTGTTCAACACTGGTACATTACAATTTCTTCAGTTTATTCACATCATAGGATATATATTTCATCCACAAGTTCACAAATTTATACGCATTTGATTCATTTTCAATCATTTCCTGCTTCAGAAAACATGTATTACTCCTAGTTTCCTGAATGGTCTTTTCATGACACTTATTTCCAAACACATTCATTTTGGTTTTCATAATCATTTTGAAGCAAAACTCACACATTCTTCATGATATACCATAACCCTAATTTTACCATTATATGTGTAACTGATTGGAATGAATGATTGTATATCAATATAAGATTCCCTGTATATTTTCTGATATCAATTCAATCCATTATTTAAAGTTTGAACCACTTTTATTATTTATTCACAGTATGGTCTATGCATGCATTATTTCTATATTTATAGACACAGGGTACATCTATTTGTATCCCCAATACTAATTTATTCATCTTCAAAATGTAGCTCCCAGAAATGTTGTCAGAAATACTCATGTCACCTGATCTACATATACATTTTATCACAGTAATATTCTGGACACATTATGAAAATGTCACACTTATGATTGTACCAAAGCCTAAGTGAAAGTGAGCATGCGTTACTAAAAACATCCATGTCCAGGTTGCCTAACGCTCTCTAATGTCAATACTATTGGTGAATACATATTTGTTTCTTCCTAAGATTATATATTCAACCTCAATCCTGTTGAAAATGTCTAATCCTACCACACAATTTATACTTTGCCTGATTTCCTAATGTCTCTATTGATTTCTGCTTCCCTACATATTATCCCAGTTCATTATTGTGACTGACTCTTCACATGTGCTGACATTTACATTCACTGTCTACCCGAAAGCCTATTGCTAAAGAACTTTTGGTCCCACTCTTATACTCACTCTTCTTTCTAAACCTACCGACTTTCATCTTAATCGTACCGACTATCACTTTTTGACTGGATGTTCTCTTTGACATTCAATCATCCAAGGTACAAGGCAATTGTATATGGATTCATCTGAGACATCTGTGCAGAATATAATTCAAAGCTAAGTATCCCACTCAAAGGCCTAATGCCTTTCTGGGCTTCAAATCTTACCTGGATTTCTGTTTTCAAACTTATATTTCCCCTGTATATTCTTGAAAATATTGCAGGTTCCCAATACCATTAACCATCTTGCACAATGATTCCGAACCCAAATAGAACCTGTTATTAACCGTAACCATACACTCTTTTCTCAATCTCACTTTACAGAAGAGCAGGTACAGAGTTCGTCTTACAATACAGGAATGTAGGGGATTTTCCACCTGCTGAGAACCTAAAATGTCCATGCAGAAATGATCCCTGGATAAGATGTAGGCAGCTATTGAGGAACTAAGAGAGCAAAAGTCATCTTCCAATGCAAAAACTCTGGTCAGAATGAAGGGATGTGTCTGAATCAGCCTCTCTCTTCTTAATGTAGAGAAGATGGACCAAACCAGGCCTGTGTGGAGAGCTGTTCCTGGGTGCCTATGGTTTACATACCATTCTAACTTGTGAAAGTGTCACAGGAAGTAAGGGCAGCCTCCATCTCATGGGACACTTGGAAGCAACTGAAGCAATTGTTAGGACAAAGTGGTTGTCACGGCAGTGACCTCACTCAGTTCCTGAAAGAATTGACCTACTTAACTTCCTTGTTGATGGAACTCTCTGAACTTGGTATCCAGGAAGCCAGGCACCCAGAGCCAGTCCCAGTCCCCGTCCCAGTGGGCTCAATTGTTTGTATTTACCATGGACATAGTCAGTCTTTCTTGTTACCTACTGATGTGAGGATGGTCAAATGACAGAATAGCTATGAAGAGGGTCCTTTCCTGGGAAAGTAGGTAGTTGCTCACCACTGGCTGCTGGCAACTTCACTGAGTTGAAAAAGGAGACAAGATCTGAGACCGTACAGGCCATTTCGGGGGAACGAAGTATGGCTCACCAGTCAGAGGACACTCCATATAGTCAGAGACCTACTTGGGGGAAGGAGGTGCCTTTTTGAGTGTGGGTGTGAGTATGTGGTTTTGTCTCATGTTCTGAGAATAGGTAGGAAAGTCGGTTTGTTTGTTTTGGGGTAGACTGTTTCTTGTATGTCGTTTGGCAAGGCGAGTGTTTCTATGTCTGTGTATCTTACTGTGTCAGTGGTTGTAGACAATAGAAAAGAGAATGCATCAATGGATGTGTTGTGTCTAGTAGAAAGCTCCCAGCATTCATCCTGCCCAATGTATGAATAGAGAGTGGGCAGCCTTATTGATGTGCAGCACCTATTATATTCCAAAGTTTCAGTTTTCTTCCTGAATTCTCTCAACTCTCCAGAATAGGCTCATGGTTTTGTGTCCAAGATATGTACCACCTCCAAGCTCTGTGAAATGGCCATGTACTGAATAGCTGAAGGAAATGTGATCATCTCAGAAAACTCAAATATCAGTGTGAATAGAAAAGTCTCAGTGGAGAAACCCTGCTTTGGGCCTTTTACTTACCTATTTTTCTGTTGCCCTGAATGTCAGAAAGGTCTTTACCTCAGGTCACACTTTGTGAAGCCTGAAGAAAATAGTTTTCAAATGGAAATGAATGGGCATCACCTGTGGCTCTTTCCTTAATTGCTTTGGAAATGGATGTGTCTGAATCAGTATCTTGGCCCTGTGTCAGGTTGTGGCTTAGATTCTCAAAACCAGATGGATCTAAAAAAGTTGCCATGTGTGTATCCAAAACCAAAATGGCAAAAAGATCAGTTATAGTGGATGAAGCTTCTTGCCTTTCTCTATTAGTTTCCTGACATCCATCAAGTGAGAATAGGAATCCTTTGGGTAAAATTAGTACTTCAAAGCCCTGCAGAGGTGCTTGGGTTTCCTCATGACTCCAAATCACATAAAGAATCTATACCTGACTGTCAGTAGGCCTCAAATTGGAGAATCAGAGAAGTATTAAGAGCAGGCCTATTTGATCACTCCTGGTTCACAGGAAAGGTGTCCCGGCCACAATGACTTTAGGCAAATGAGGGGCAAGAGAACGTATTTTGGACACTGTCTTTGGATGTGCCCCTCATGGAAACCTCCAGCCAGAGGTAATGATTAGTATCTATATGGAAGAATATGAGGGCTATGTGGAAGTGTTTTGGTTTTAATTGTGGTCATTAGTGTGGTGGTTGGAAAAGATGACTGGGTCCATCGGGGTTTAAACTCTGATGTGATTCCCCTTTGAGACTGCGTTGTGGAACTGACCTCAGAGAAGAATTGCCATGATTTGTGTTGGCATTTTTGGAGGCCACGCATGAGAGTCACCCTTGGAAACTGAGACCAAGGGTGGCTTTCCACAGAGCACAGGGAATCTCAGCCATGATACCATATGATTTTATTCTGAAAGCCTTGGAATCCATAGTTGAGAGTCAAAACACACATGGACCTCACAATGTAGACCTCTATGTGCCTGGCTTCATGTAACCTTTTGCCCACTCTTTGGGAAGCCTAGCCTGTGAAATTTCTCCAGAGCTTTCATTGAAATGATCTTCCTCAACCTTTAATGGTTCCTGAATGAATGGAAACCCACAGTGCCTCCAACTTCATCCTTGAAAAATGGCTACATAAATACCATGACATTCTTGAAATTCCCTTGACCAGGTGGCACTGGAGAACCTTCGATGTCCTGTTGCTGATTCGAGTGTACAAGACAGTGCCTTGATTGACTGGGTTTCATGATAATGGTGTAGAACAGAGATGTCAGTACGTTGGAGCCTCCTGATTAGTGGTCATAGAACAGTGTTGTGCATGTGTGTGTTAAAACATCTGTGGTGGGGCCATGTGGATCTGCCATTTACTTCCAAATGGGTTGCGACTGACATGGTGCAGCCAGCAGAACCTTGTATGTAAAGGCATCTTGTTATATGGAGAAATTTCAGGGCAATGTTCAGAATCAGGTTGCTATGGTCAAGGGGGCAACCTATGTGTGATAGAAGCCTATTTGGTGCATTCTCCTGCAGACCCTGACACACGACACATGACAGAACTCCCTCCAGCACTGTGTCCCAGTTGAACTTTTTGTTTTTCGAGAAGCAAATACCAAACTCCCAATGCAGCAGAAAGAAACACCACAAAAAGTGGAGGATGACCAAATAGCTTCACAGTCCACACGGAGAGACACTTAACCCCCAGTGGCCACAGATATCTATAAAGAGAGAATTCAGCACTGCTGCCTAATGTTCATTGGAATATAAGAGACCATGTCCTCCAGGTCACATATATGCAGACCCAGCTTTGATGGTCTCACTACAAAGGAAGATAAAGCTCCTGACAACAACATATATTTCAAGTGCCCAACCTCAGAGGAAGTTTCTCAAGAAGTATTTAGGCCAACAGAGCTCCATGATTGTGGAGTTTTATCCTGTCCCTTACTTTTGGAAACTCCTCTTGCACCTCCAAAGTTGTGAACTCCTGAGCAATTTCCATTCCAGATATGTATTCACAAATTTTATAACTCTTCTCCTCTAATTGTGTCTTAATTGGGGCGAAGGTAATGTCAAGTAATTGTTCTGGATGAGAGTGGGTGGATTTTTGTGTAGCCCATATTTGCATACACATTGGATTCATTTTCCAATTTTCCATTTGAAATACTGAAACACTGACACTACCCCATACCCTACTAAACTCTGTCTACTAATCCTAATATGATGGAGAAAAATAACCCAAACAGAATTGAAATACAAGCAGTACAGAAAAGGCACAGTGTATAGTTGGACTTGCCTTTTGCATTATATAGAGTAGGAGTTATAAATCTACTCATTTTTTTGTTGAAATAGTTCTCAATGTGTTTTTAAAGTTAACAAATATATGAATTCCTGTCTCCCTTTCGCTGTAGCGTATTCAGCACATGTATTTTTATAAGCACATGTATAATCCTACCTGGTACCACATGTACACTATTGTGTGGTACCTGAATAGGCAGATACAAATTGTGAGAAGAGATCACTCCTCCTAAACGCTGTTGGAACTGAACATTCACCCTATGGGTGAGCTTCCTAGCTGAACAACATTATATATAAATCCATGTTCAGTAAAATAAATATTTTTGATCTGTGGATAATATATATTTCATGGTGAATTTCAATTGGCATATAGTGCTAATTTTTAATATCTGTGTGTGTTTATATATATATATATATATATATATATATATATATATATATATATATACTCTCCAGATTTTTCAAAATATGAAATATATGTGTCTTATTATACATTTCCTAAATTCATTCATATTCATGTATGTGGATTTATAATAATCTTTTCACAAGATTATTTTCAGAAATATTCATCCACCTGGAATACCTATTTGTTTCCAACACTGAAAACTAACTTAAGTGAATGGTGTATACAAATCCTAATATTTCTACAGTAACTGACTCAGTTTAACATCAATGCAAGTAGACTCCTATGGGACATGATGTGTATTTTGAAGTTCATTTTTTTCAACACTTGTACATTACTATTTCTTTAGTTCATGCACATCATTGGATATATATTTCATCCATAAGTTTGCAATTTTATTGGCATTTGTTTCACTTTCAATCACTTTCTACTTCAGAACACATATATTTCTCCATGTTTCTTGACTGGTCTTTTCATGAGAATTCTTTCCAAACACATTATTTTTGATTTTCATAATTACTTTTGAAGGAAATCTCACACACCCTAGATAATGAACCATAACCATAATACTACCATTAGATGTATAACTGGTTGGAATGAATGATTGTATATCAATAAATGATTTCTTATATATTTTCAGATATCAATTCAATACATTATTTAAAGTGGAACCTGTTATATTATTTAAACACAGTATTGTCTATTCATGCATTATCTCTATATCCATAGACACAGGGTACACGTCTTTATAACCCCAATACTAATTATTAGGTCTTGAAAATATTCCTCCCAGAAATGGTGGAAGAAATACTCATGTCACCTGACCTACATATACATTTTATCACAGTAATATTCTGGACACAAAAAGCAAAGTTCACACTAATGATTGTACCAATGGAATGGTCGAGTGAGCATTTTAGGAAGAGACCACCAAGAGACTGTCTCATGCAACAGCAAAGTGTGTATTGGGGGTTCAGCATGCTGCAGCTCAGAGCTCACTTGAATTTAGCAGAGAGCCCTGAGAATAGCTTAAGCAGAGCTTATGTACTTTCTTTGGAGAAGGCAGGGTGTGAAGTTTATTGATGGGTCAGGGTGAGTGGGCGGTTTGCTGGCAAATGTGTGAGGGAGTACATTCTGCAGTTTGGCAGTTGGGGACAACACATTCTGGGAACAAGATTAGCAAACAGTTCTCAAGATTTCAACAGTGTTTTGTTAAGCATACAGAAAAACAGGAAGTGACAAGTACCTATTTAATAAACCTTTCATTTCCCACTTCTTGTTCTGGTTACTTTTAATCAAAAAAGTGATCATTGGGGGGTGTCACATTTTATGTCTGCTAGTGAGTTATATTGTTGTCTGATTACCATAAGTTTAACTTGTCCAATTTGAGCTTGGAGAAAGGAAACTACACGGTTGAGCAAACAGGGCCCCACAGTTAGCAATAATATGAGGATTATTAATGGACTGGCCAAGGCAGATAAAAGCGTAGTTAACCCAAGGGACTGTGTGAACCAAGACTCAAACCACGCTTTTTGGGCCTCTGTCTCTCGTTGACGCTCTTCAAGGCGTTTTCTTAATTTACTCATAGATTCTTTTACAACTCCAGTATTGTCAGCATAAAAAAAAAATTCTTCCCTCATTGCAGCACAAAGGCCCCCTCTCTCATGAAGAGGAGGTCCAACCGTCACCTATTCTGTGAAACTACTTCGGAGAGAGAGGTTAAAGATTCCTGTAAAGCTGGGATTGAGGTTTTTAATATCTTTAAGCTTTGGTCTATTGCTGCTTCTCATTGAGTCATTTGTTGTGTCCCATGGACTAGGTCAGTGGTTCCTGTGCCCACACCTGCAGCAACTCTTATTCCAAATAGGATGGCTAAAGTGAGGGATACAGGTTCCCAGCGGAACCGGGTTTTATGCCCCCCCTATTTGAACTTTAAATGAACCTGTGTCATGATAGAGCACTCTGGGAAACATCTGCACCATTACATAACTAATCACATCTATTGACCATTTTATGAACACATAAACAATAATTAAGTATATAGAATTATACTGTTGAAGGAACAGACAAGGAAAGGCACCTAAGATAGCACCGAAGCTAGGGAAGCAGTCCTATTTGGTTGCAAAAGGATGTAGAGAGCATTGCTTCTGTTGTAATCAATTAATCCTCTGAACCCCAAGTTTAGGTTGTTTCAGAATTTTGTAGCCAACATGTAAGGGAATGGGCTCAGAATATCACAGTCTGAAGAAGTTCACAAAAAGCAGTTTTTGTTTCTGTTTTATTTCTTCTATTTTGGGAAGTTAACTTTTTAATGACACCTGGGAGGGGGAGAGCTTTCGTCTTCTCTTTTTTTTTTCTCCCTGCCAGCTGTTAAAATGGAGCCCAGTTGGTAACTTCTTTATCTTAGAAATGTAGCAATCTCTGTGAAGCTCCAGCTCAAGGCCAGAGGCCTTGTTCACATATTTTGTGAAAAACTAGTAAGGGGTGTCTAGCTTAGGAGTGCTGATTTTTCCAGCCAGTGGCAACTAGAACAGGGCAACAAGAAAAGAGGAAGTTTATCTACATTGAACTCTTTCATAGGGATTATTTTGCTGAAAGTCCTAAAGTCAGTCATGGTGAAGACTTCTGGAGAAGGTCACTTAAGAATTTTCTGTGGTCTTGGTACAGAGGGGGAAGAGTGGAAGGCAGGGGGTGAGAGCAGCTCCATGGATCTGAGAATCAGGAAGGAGAGATTAAAAGACTATTGGGAAAGGGGTTTGGGATTTTGCTAGCAAAAAAAACTTGAGCAGTAGAGCAAGTAGAGCAGAGGGGAAGATGGGAGTGAGTATCTCAAAAAGCCTGTGAGGGATTTTAAATTCTTAGTAACCTGTATTCAGTGTTGACAATGCAACTTTAAAGGTAATTTTTATTACATCTTGGATAGGGGTCTGAGGGCTCTTCTCAGCTGGTTTGAGCTTTGGGTTAGCAGGTAAGAGGACCTGTTGGGACCCATTGTGGGCACTGACAGAAGAATAGAGGAGTGTCTGGGTTTAGGGGTACCTAAGTACCTGCTACCTCAGCAAGGGGGCAATGGTCTGAGAAAGGGTAGAGGTTTGGGTTTTTGATCTAGTAATTGGAGGGGAGAAATCAAATTCCTGAGGTGAAAGTGACAGCAGAGAGTCTGGAGCAGAAATCTGAGGGTGAGGATCTATTAGAGAAGCATAGTTCAGGATGTGAGCAAAGGAGGAAAAAGGCCTGCACATAGGGGAATTTCCTTCAACCCTTTTGAGCACTTGCCGAAGTTAAAAAGTCCATGCAGAATTTGAGGATCTAGAGACCCCTCTGGGGGACATGGATTTTGGTTGTCTAATTGGAAATATGGCCAATGCTGTGTACTGAATTTGATAAGGAGTTTGGGTTCCAGCAGGCAGCCCCTGTATGCTCAGATCGCCATGACTTACAGAAGAAGTCGGCTTTTCCCCACACAGCCATGGCTGTTTGTGGATTTGATAGTCCGCCGGGCAAACATAGTAATCTAGGCTAGCCAAACTGCATCTGGCTCACGTGTCCCTACATCCATAATGTTGGTTTCCATTACCTATGGTACGAAAGTGATTTAATGGAATTTTAGTGGAATTCTGTTCATCAGGGCTATCCCAATATGAAAGACCTATAGGTAGCTGACAAATGTCTGGGTGGAGGGATGGCCACCAGGTCCCTCAGTGGGCTGTATTCGAGGTAGACCATACTTGTTGTCTAGTAGGATTTTTGATCAGCCATCGCTGCTGAACGGGCTGATGATGCTTAGGAATACTGGTGGCCAAGGGGAGAGTCTATAGCCTTATCCACATGGCGAACACACAGTTTGAAAGGGTTACCAGTCTTTTCCAGCTTCCAGCCAGAGTGGGGACATGGCGCAGGCTTGAGATGAGAGGCATTGATCCAGGAAGTGATTCCGTCTACCTTTACCACTGTAGGTGTTATAAGTAGCACCTGGTATGGTCCTTTACACCGGGGTTTCAAAATGACACCTGATGTCGTCTTTAGTAGATGAGGTCTCTTACTTGATATTGATGTGGAGTCCCATCATACCCTGGTTGGTAGGAAGGGGCCAGATGTTTCAACAAGTACCGCTGAGTTCTTTCAAGAGCTTTAAGTCTGTCAGGCAAGGGGGTGTGGAAGGGATCGTTAGGTCTTAGAGTTGGGGTTAGGTCCCTTACTGGAGCAGGGGCACCATACAGAATTTCATAGGGGGTGAGGTTAGACAAAGAAACAGAGGGAGTATTTCTTGCATGAAACAGTGCAGAAGGCAGGAGCATAGTCAAATCTTTTATGCCAGTTTCTAAGCTTAATTTCGTTAAGGTCACTTTAATGGTTCTTTTTATTTTTTTACCTGTCCTGAGCTCTGGGGTCTATAAGCACAATGTAACTTCCAATAAACCCCTAGAATTCTGGCTAACCCCTGTCTTACCTGGGCCATGAACGCCGGCCCATTATCAGACCCATATTACCTTAGGCAGGCAGAATCTTGGAAAAATATCTTTCAGGATCTTTTTGACCACCATTTGGGCCGGTTTTTTTTTTTTTTCTTTTCTTTTCTTTTCTTTCTTTTTTCTTTTCTTTTCTTTTCTTTTCTTTTTTTTCTTTTTTGTTGGGGATGCTTCAATCCATCCTGAAAATGTATCTACAAAGACTAGGAGATATTTAAGTCCATACATTGCTGGCTTAATTTCAGTAAAGTCAACTTCCCAATTCTCAGAATTGTCCTGGTCTGGTTCCTCATAGGTGCTTTCCTGCAAGAAGCTTGGAAGTGTAAGCATTAACCAATTGACAGACCCGACAGGCTTTTGTTACCCATTCAGTTCTTCCCTTTCTCTTTGAATCGGTTAGTGGAAAACTCTGTTCTTGATCCTTCAGGAATGCCTGCAATTTCTTTGAACCAAGGTGAGTGAGTTGATATACATTTTAACTTAGTGTAGGGCTTTCTGAAATTGCAGGCTAAGCTCAGTGAAGTTGAGGGTTCAGTGTCAGAGTCTTTAGGTGTTATCAAAAGCTTCCTGGTTCTCAGGGGTTCATTGGAAATGGGCATCTCCCTTTAGCACCGGGTATAAAAGAGCAGCTAATGATGCAAACCCAGGTATCCATAACCTGCAAAAGCCAGCAGTCCCAAGAAACTCTCTGAGTTGTCTGCTGTTAGATCTGTGTGGTATCTGCACAACAGTTTGTTTTCTTTGCTCAGTGAGCCATCCTTTACCGCCCCTAAGTGAATAGCCCAGGAAGATTACTTCATGCTGGCAAATTTGGGCCTTTTTGGCAGAAGCTCTACACGCCAGTTTAGCAAGCTCAGATAATAGTGCTTGGGTCCCAGATTCACAGTTTTCCTTAGTGTTGGCTGCCAGTAGCAGGCCATCCACATGTTGAAGCAGGGTGTATAGTTCTGAAGTTGTTGAGATCTCTGTGGAGAGCTTCATCAAAGAGAGTGGGGGAGTTTTTGAACCCATGTTCGAGTCTAGTCCAAGTTAGTTGACCAGACGTTCCGGTTTCTGGGTCTACCCTCTCGAAAACAAACAGCAACTGACTATCTTTATGCAGAGGCAAGCAAAATAAAGCATCTTTTAAGTACAGAACAGTATACCATTTCTGCTCAGGGTTCAGAGTGCTAGGCAGATTGCATAGATTAGGTACCATGCGGTGAATGTCCTGCACTCTGTTGTTGATCTCTCGTAGGTCTTTAACAGGGTGATAGTCCCCTTTTCCTGGCATTTTTTAATGGTATCAGGGGAGTGTTGCAGGCTGATTAACAGGGCCTTAAGACCCCTAAGATCAGATATTTCTGAATATGGGGCCTTATCCCATCTTTAGATTTTTGCCCAGAGTATATTTTTTGACATTGATTGGAGAGGCTGAGGTTTTGAACTCCACTGTTATTGGAGGTTTTTTAATGGGCAGGCCTAAGCCATCAGTTTTTGTCCAGGCATCTGGGTAATATGTTATCCAATTCTGGGGTAACGTGCCTGTTTGATCAGTCTTGTGTGGTGTGAAGAGTTGATATTCATCTTCTACTGACAGTTAAAGCTGTGACTATAGGAGTTTTTACTGAAGGATTTATAATTTTCACTTTGGGGCCTTCAGGGATAAAAGTTTTTCTGGCCCGGAGCTTGGTGAGCAGATCTCGGCCCATTAATAGGGCCGGGCATCTTGGGATTACTAGGAAGGAGTGATGGATTTTTCCTTTCCCCAGGTCCATGATCCTCTTAGTTGTCTATGCCCGATATTTACTGCCATTAGCCCCTTGAAATAGAGACCTTTTATTTGATGGAGGGCCCAATGGGGCTTTAAGGGCTGAGTATACTGCCCCTGTATCCACTTCAAAGTGTACTGGGGTACCCTCCACTTCAAAAGTTACCCTGAGCTCGGGAAGAGGATCTGAGCCCCGACTTTCTTAGTCATCCTCCAGAGTCAGAATGTCTGGCTGGTGTGGCTGTCTCATTCTCGGGCTCTTTTTGGCCCAGTGTTCTTTTTCTTTTGAGTAGGCATATTGATCTGAGGCCAGGGGTTTCTTTTGGCGTGTGCCCAGGTATCCCTTCCTGTATCACTGTTTCTTAATTTCTGTCCTATTTTTTGTTGTGACCAGGACCTTAGTCAATGCATTAGTCTATCTTTTGCTTCTCGCATCCTCTCTTTGCTCCCTTTCTTTCTTCCTCCTTTGTTCCTTCTCTTCCTCAGTTTATCTCTTATAGTTTACTTTTTTAGGCTTCTCTGTCTAAATCTCTCAAAGCCATATCTTGTAATCCATCTACACATTGTAACTCTCTTTTAATATCCAGGGCAGCTTGCCCAATGAAGGCCATCATGACAGATGGCTTTTGATCCTCTGCCTGAAAATCGAAAGGAGTATATCTCCTATATGCCTCCATAAATCTCTCTAGAAACATAGAGGGAGATTTATCAGGCCCTTGAATAATCTCTCTAACCTTGGCCCAATTAGTTGGTCACCTTAGCGGCTGCTTGGAGACCCGCTATTAGAGCCCGGCAATAAGTGGACGGATGCTACCTACCTTCAAACGTGTTGGTGTCCCAGTTCGGTTGGTTCAATGGGAAGCCGGCTTTGATGATGTGGGAAGAGGTGTCGGTCACCCATCTTGTCCGAGGATATTTTTTTTTAGCTTCCAGAAGGTTTTTCTCTTGTTCCTCTGTAATGAAGAGAGTCTGTAGGAGTTGTTGGCAGTCATCCCAAGTAGGCAGGTGTGACAACGCCGGCAAGTTCTTTGAGTTCTTTTACCGGGGCCAGCTTTGTCCAGGAAGGATTGGCTTTGTGTGCTGCCGGGTAGTAATCTGGAGGGCGCTGGGCCGGCCTAGCTTCCTCCAATGGTGGAGAGGCTGAGTCAGCAGCAAGGGAATCACTTAGAGGGTGTTGGGTGTTGGGGGAAGAGGGTAGGGGATAAGGAGGGTGCGGAGAGTCTAGTTGAGTCTTGAGACTTAGGAAGAACAAAGGGTGGAGGAGGAGGAGCAGAGGGTTTGAGAGATAGAATCATGGGGGAAGGTGGAGGAGCGGGGGCAGGGAAAAGGAAAGGCTTCACAAATGGAGGAGGAGATTTGCAGAGGTCCTGCAAAGTTAAGATATATGGCTTTTGATCTGGATGGCTATGTGGCCCCAGTTGAAAGACAATATTTCTGACTTTTTGAATTAGTGGGGAGTAGAAAGTTTGTTTAGGGGCCATCCGACTCCAAAGGTGGGTCATTTTGAGGCACGGAGAGTCTGCCAGTTCCGGCGTTTTACTGAAACAGAAAGATTCTGAGCCCTTAAGTGGACTTTGGTCCACTGAACAAGAGTCAGGGACAGAGGCATTGAAGTGCTCTGTCCCATAATGAAAGATATACAAACAGTAAAAGCAATGACACACAACACAGACAAGACAAGACAATAAAGACAGGCAATGGACGTCCAATACTGAGACCAGGACTGATTAGCCAGCAAAACCTGATGTGCTGGCAAAACCGAATCCGAAACAAAAAAATCACTGAGTCGAGGATACTATTGTTCCTCTATTTTCCGAATCCTCTGGGGGCATCCCCCAGGAACGTGACCTGTGGCTCGGTGACACGTCTGTCAGCCAGCATCTGAGAGAGCTCACGCTCATCACCGATAGCCATTTTGCAAAGCCCTAACCTGAAACCTGAAACACAAAAGTGGTACCTTACTTATCCTGATAGGAGCTCGTTGGGAGTCTTTCGTACACCACTGATGGATCTTGCTGGGGGTTTCAGATGTGAAGTTCTGGCAAGCATTGGAGGAAGAGACCACCAAGAGACTGTATCATGCAATAGTATAGGGTTAATAGGGAGTACAGCATGCTGGGGCTCAGACCTCACTTGGATAGAGCAGAGAGCCCTGAAAGAGCTTAAGCAGATCTTATATTCTTTTCTTGGAGAGGACAGGGAGGGAAGTTTATTGATGGGTCCGGGCGACTGGTCGGTTTGTGAGCAAATGGGTGAGAGAGTACATTCTGCAGTTTGGCAGTTGGGGACAACACATTCTGGGAACAGGATTGGCAAACAGTTCTCAAGACTTCAACAGTGTTTTGTTAAGCATACAGAAAAATAGGAAGTGACAAGTACATATTTTATTCACCTTTCACCAAAGCCTAAAAGGAAAGTGAGCATGGATTACTAAAAACATCCATGTCCAGGTTGCCTAATGCTCTCAAATATCAATCGTATTGGTGACTACATATTTGTTTCTTCCTAAGATTTTCTATTCAACCTCAACCCTGTTCAAAATCTCTAATTCTATCACTCACTTTATACTTTGGCTGAATTCCTAATGTCTCTATTGATTTCTGCTTTCCTTCATATTTATCCCTGTTCATCATTGTGATTGACTCTTCACATGGGCTGACATATACATTCACTCTCTACCCGAAACCCTATTGCTAAAAAACTTTTGGTATCAATCCTATACTAACTCTTCCTTCTAAACCTACCAATTATCTTCCTAATCCTACTGACTATCGCTTTTGGACTGGATGTTCTCTTCGACATTCAATCATCCAAGATACAAGGTCCTATGACGCTGTATGTTGAATTATCTGAGACACCTGTGCAGAACGTAATTCAAAGCTAAGTATCCCAATCAAGGGCCAAATGCACTTCTGGGCTTCAAATTTTACCTTGATTTCTGTTTTCATACTTATATTTCACCTCTATATTCTTATTAACAAGGCAGGTTTCCAATACCATTATTCATCCTGCAGAATGATTACTAACATAAATCAAACATGTTATTAACCCTAACCATACACTGTTCACTCAATATAACTTTACAGAAGAGCAGGGACAGAGTTGGTCTTACAATACAGGAATGTAGGGAATCTTCCACCTGCTGGGAACCTCAAAAGTCCATGCAGAAATTATCCCTGGAGAAGATGTAGGCAGCTATGAATGACCTAAGAGAGCAAAAGTCATCTTCCATGGCAAACAACCTGGGCAGGATGAAGGGTTGTGTCTGAATCAGCCTCTCTGATCTTAATGTAGAGAGGATGGAACAAACCAGGCCTGTGTGGAGAGCTATTGCCAGGTGAGTAGGGTGTATACACTATTTGAACTTGTGAAAGTGTCACAGGAAGTAGGGGCAGCCTCCATCTCATGGGACCTATGGAAGCAACTGTTAGGACAAAGTGGTTGCCAAGGCAGTGACCTCATTCAGTTCCTGGAGGAAGTGACCTACCTCACTTCCTTGGGAAAAAAACTCTCTGAACTTGGGGTCCAGTAAGGCAGGCACTCAGAGCCACTCTCAGTCCCAGTTCCAGTAGGCACACTTGTTTGGATTTACCAAGGACAGTGTCAGTCTTTCTTGGTACCTACTGATATGAGGATGGCCAAATGCCAGCAGAGCTCTGAAGAGGGCCCTTTCCTCAGAAAGCAGGTAGTGGCTCACCACTGGCACCTGACAACGTCACAGAGTTGACCAAGGAGACAAGATCTGAGACAGGACAGGCCATTTCCGGAAAACATACTAAGACCCACCAGTCAGAGGATACTCCGGATAGTCACATACCTACTTGGGGGAAGGACATGACTTTGTGGGTGTGGGTGGGAGTTTATGGTTTTGTCTCATGTTCTGAGAATAGGGAGGAAAGGCGGTTTGTTTGGTTTGGAGGGGACTGTTTCTAGTAAGTCGTTTGACAAGATGAGTGTTTCTATGTCTGTATGTCCCACTGTGTTCGTGGTTGTAGACATTAGAGAAGAGAATGCATCAATGGATGTGTCCTGTCTAGTAGAAAGCTTCAGAGCATTCATCCTGCCCAATTAATGAATGGACTTTGGCTTGCCTTATGGATGGGTAACACCTACTATCTTCCTAAGTTCCTGTTTTCTTCCTGAATTTGGGCCACTCTCCAGAATAGGCTCATGGTTTTGTGTCCAATATATGTACCATCTCCAAGCTCTGTGATATGGCCATGTACTGGATAGCTTAAGGGATTGGGGGAATATCAGAAAACTCAGATATCAGTGTGACCAAAAAAGTCTAAGTGGAGAAACCCTGCTTTGGGCCATTTGCTTACCTATTGTTCTGTTGCCCTGAATGTCAGGAAGGTCTTTGCCTCAGGCCACCCCTTTGGGACGCCTGAAGAAAACAGTTTTCAAATGGAAATCAATGGGCATCACCTGTACCTCTTTGCTTAATTGCTTTGGAAAGGGATGTTTGTGAATCAGCCTCTTGGCCATGTGTGAGGCTGTGGCTTATATTCTCAGCACCTGATGGATCTAAACAAAGATTCCATGTGTGCTTCCAAAACCAAAATGGCCCAAAAAGCAGTCTTTGTGGATGAAGTCTCTCGCCTTTCTCTATAAGGTTCCTGACATCCATCTAGTGAGAATAGGGATTCTTTGTGTCAAATGAGTTCTTCAAAACTCTGCAGTGGCAAGTCTTTAGGTGCTTGGGTTTTTTCATGACACCAATTCAGATAAAAAATCTAAACCCGACAGTCAGTAGGCCTCAAATTGGAGAAGCAGAGCAGTATTTACGTCAGGCCTATGGTCACTCCTGGTTCTCAGGAAGGGTGTCCAGGCAACCCTGACTTTAGGCAAATGAGGGGCTAGGAAGGTTATTTTGTACACTGTCTTGGGATGAGTCCCTCATGGAAAACTCCAGCCACAGGTTATGATGAGTGTCTATATGGAAAAAGATGAGGGCTTTGTGGGAGTGTTTTGGTTTTAATTGTGGGGATTTGTGTGGCGGTTGGAAGTGATGACTGGTTCTACCTGGGTTTGAACTCTGGTGTCATTCCTTTAGAGTCTGAGTTCTGGAACTGATCTCAGAGAAATATTGCCATGAATTGTGTTCGGATTTTAGGAGGCCACGCATGGGATTCGCCCTTGGAAACTGAGATCAAGGACCAGGTTTGTTTTCCACAGAGCCTGAGAATCTCAGCCAGGATATCACAAGATTTTTTTCTGAAAGATTAGGCATCCATAGTTGAGAGTCAAAACACCCATGGACGTCACATTGTAGACCTTAATGGGCCTGGATGCATATGAGCCTTTGGCCACTCTATGGGAAGACTTGCCTGTGAGAGTACTCCACAGCTTTCATTGAAATGACCTTCTTCACCATTTAATGGTTCCTGAATGAACTGAAACCCACAGTGCCTCCAACTTCATCCATGAAAAATTGCTAGTTAAATACCATGAAATTTTTGAAATTCCCTTAACCAGGTGGTACTGGAGAGCCTTTGGATGTCTTGTTGCTGATCATGAGTGTACCATAGAATGCCTAGATTGTCTGGGTTTCATGAAAATGGTGTAGAACAAAGATGCCAGTAAGTTGGAGCCTGCAGAGTAGTGGGCCTATTGCAGTAGTGGGCAGGTGTGTGATAAAACATCTGTGGTGTGGCCATGAGGATTTGCCATTGCCTTCCAAATGGCTTGTGAGTGACATGGTGCAGCCAGCAGGCCCTTCTATGTAAAGGCATCTTTTTATATGGAGAGGTTTCAGGGCAAATTTCAGAGTCAGATTGCTATGGACAAGGGGGCAAGCTCTGTGGGATAGAAGCCTGGTTGGTGCATTCTCCTGCAGACTCTGACCCACCACAAGTGACAGAACTCCCTCCAGCACTGGGTCCCAGTTGAACTCATTGTATTTCATGAAGCAAATACCAAAATCGCAGTGCAGCAGCAAGAAACACCACTAAAAGTTTAGGATGACAAAATGTCTTCACAGTCCACAAGGGGAGACACTTAGGACCCAGTGGCCACAGTTTACCTACAACAAGAAAATTCAGCACTGCTGCCTCATGTTCATTAGAATATAAGAAACCATGGCCTCCAGGTCACACAGATGCAGACCCAGCTTTGATGGTCCCACTAGAAAGGAAGCTAAAATTCCTTACAACAACATATATTTCAAGTGCCCAACCTCAGAGGAAGTGTCTCAAGAAGTCTTTAGGCCGGCAGAGCTCCATGTTTTGTGAGTGTTTTCCTGTTAGATCTGGACACAAGAGAAGACCATTGACACTAATAAAAATTAAATTAAATTAAGCTTATTATTTCCACTGGCCATCCTGCCTCTCCCTCCCAAAATGGCGGGAACAAGACAGCAACCCCAGCTTTCCTACAGCCCAGCTTCATGGACCAGAAATTTACACAAAATGGGCATTACATTTAACAGAACTCTGACAAGCATCACACTAATGGTAGTTTATATATATATATATATATATATATATTTTTTTTTTTTTTTTTTTTTTTTTGCTGTCCCTACATCAGAATTTATGAGGACCATTAGAGCCTCAGAGAGGGTTGTTGTCTGGCCAGGGAGGGCAAATATTTATGATATGTCACTAAAGTTTCAGAGAGGGCTGCTATCAGGTCGGAGAGCCAGACATGGCTCAGTTCAAACAATGGCAGACATTCCAAGCAGGTTCAGAATTTTCAGTAATTTATGGTAAAGCCAAAATTATCTTTTCATGGCTTTTTGGCAAGATGGCTTCCAATTTTAATAAAAGATCAGTTGGGTCTATCATTCCCCCCTTTTCTCTGTGTCCCTTTCAAATCTTTGATAGATTAGGGGTAGAGCACTGAGGAAATTTTAATCCCTCAGGTGAAAGTCTCCAAATTTTTAGAACTCACCCAAAACCAGTCTCCCTGATTTTACCTGACTTAATTAATTACTTATATTGATTGTCTATTTATATTTGGCTCCATTGTTGTAATAAGAGAGGCGTCACCCATTTTGGCTTCTTCTGAGCTGAGAGAGGATGACGTGAGTAGGCATGGTGTGAGAGACATGAGTTGCCTTTTAGAAGTAGTTGAGGGACATGAGTTGCCTTTTAGAAGTCAGTTCGGTTTGAAGTCTGGTTGGGGAAGAACAGGTTGTAAAGTCATCTGGGGATTGGTTATTACATGAGAGAAACAAAAACCATGAGTACTGAATAAATGTTGCAGCAGCTGGAACATGTCACTGTATAGAAGTTCCCTCTCCAGTCTTTAATATCCCCAGTTATAAAGACTGTCAATTTAATATTTAACTTTTAGTATTAGAGTTGTCCCTCCCCATAAGATATAGTTTAATAATTTAGTGTCATCTGATCTTGCAAAATCCTTTTACCAGTATGACCTCTGTGTCTAATAGAGAAACCTTTAATTTTGATACTCAGGACTGGATAATCGTACTAGCAAACACCAAGCTTACCTGTGTAGGTTAGGAATATATTTAGGCCTTAAACTGAAAATTTCTGACTCTGGCAGCTCTTCTTGATAGTCTCTTTTAATAAGTATCAGGCATTCCTGTCAGAGAATCCTTCTTTGTAGCCTCCAGTCTTACTTATTTTGGGAGGCTAACATAAAGTGTGTACCTTAAAATATTATTATTATTATTATTATTATTATTATTCAAAATGTCCAGGAATGGCTGTATTTTGGTTTTCACTGTCTTTGCTAAGTGTTTAAGATGAAGCATTCAAAATGACTTTTGTTTCTATCTATTGTTAACAGTCAGGTGAGCTTTTATGGGAGTCATAAACTGGGTAAACTTGAGAGCACTTTCTCAGTTCTGCTAGAGCCATTTGCGCTAGGTGGGTCCAGGTCTTGTTTGACCATGTGGCTTCCCTCGGAAGCATCAGGGATTTCTTTCTTCTCTGATGACTCTTCTCTTCATAGCAAATGCACTGATTGGCTTTCTGTTCTCCAGTGGTCTCATTAATCTCCCTGATGGGGAGTTTTTATAGCCCAGAGTTGCAAAACTCTTTAGAGAAGTCCCCTGTTCAGTGGATTCAGACTGACTCAGAGGGCAAGAGCCAAATATTGGTTTCCTTGGCCCTTTTCAATTAATTTTAATTTAAAATCCTAATCTTAAACATCTATCAAATAAATTTTAACAGCCTGATATTAAGAGCACCAGGCTTTAATGTCTATAACTTTATAATTATTTATCTTTTTATTAATTGGGATCTGTATTATTCTGTCTGTCTTGTAGGTGATAACTTACTCTCTGAAATTAACCCATGTTTTGTTCTTAAAGCAACACTTCTTTAAAACACTAACAGGGAATCTTTAGAACACATATAAGAAAATTACAAAATAAAATTTTTTAACAACAGTAAAAATACTTAGTTCATTTAATAGCTACCCTGAATTTTTTGGCTGAGTCATACATTATATCCCCTGTTTGAGATCCTAGGAATCTTGACATTAAAAAAGAACTTTTAACATAACTTTAAAGAAATAAAATCTGACCTACTGCTTTTGTATTCATTCTCACATGAAATAAGATGGAACACACAGCCTTATCTCAGGTAAGGCAGGGCTCTTTATAAATCTTAAGTGTTTTAGTTCTAAAGCTGATCTTTATTTTTTAAATATTATTTTTAAAAGTTTACATAAATTGTTTGAGGTCACATGAACATTAGCTAACACCATATAAAATCACTTTAAAATATGAATTAAACAAATGCTGAAAGTTTTTAACCTTTACATAGATTAGGCTCTCATTAACATAAAGTACATTTAAATTGTTCCCCAATGTAAAAAGTAAGATTAAACTTTACATATCTTATTGATAACAGGTGAATAAATCCCCATAAAACTTCAGAACAACAGCTTGATATAATGCTCTTTTAAAATTTTTACCTTCCAGACTTGCATACCTGTAAGATATGAGCACATTAGTAGCATCACAATTACATTGATGTTTCTACATTAACCAAGTTTAGCTTTTAAAGAAATGGCAGTACAGTGCTCTAAAATAACAGTTCTAATTTAATCAGTTGTTTAATTTCTATGGTTGCTTGCACAAGAAAAAATAAAACTTAATAAACACAATGTTATGGGTAAACTTATGTTTTAAGAAATTTTTGTCTCTTTAACACATGATTGATTTTTACAATCTTTTACAGAATTTAGTCAAACTTATACAGACGTTAGTAAGTCAATCAGATATCTAACAAAAGTACTCGTGAATGAGTAATCCCATATCAAATTTACTTTACTTATTTATCAAAATATTAGACACATGTATTGAAGAGTGTAAACCATTTTTATGTTGAAGAAAAAGTCCTAGAACCAAGGCATATTAGACATTTTGTAGATATTAATATTTTATCAGATTTTTGAATACCTAGAAAAACTTGAAAGCTTAAATTTAAAGACATTTATTTTTATCTGTTTATCAAATTTAATTGAATTATTTAAATCACGTGAATTGAAGATCTTTAGATCCACTTTTTAAAATTTGTTTTTATGAGTGCTTTTTTTAATGAGTGCTCCTTATATATATTAATTTGTATATCATATATAAAATATACGGACATATGTATAAATAGACATACAACACATAACAAAATTGAGCACACATAATAATAGTAAAGGCCTTGTAGCTTTTCGCAGGTGAAATCTCCATTGCAATGTTTCAAAAAGTCCACAGTTGGTCAAAGATAGTACTGATCAGAAAAACATTAACCTAGGTCTGTATGATCAAAATCATGAGCTCAAAAAAAAATAAAGTATCTAAGGAAAAAAATAAGAGTCCTAGAAAAAATGACTGGCCAGTAATTAGTAAATACCATACAATTTACCTTTTTTTCTCTTAGGCCTCAGATCAGTCTCCTACTAAGCTTGCAGGCTTCTTTCATTTGCCTTTCAAAATAAGTCATGGCTGAGGTCTGGAAGGAGCAGGAAAAAACTGCTTTTCTGAGCAGACACCTCAGGCCTAAGGCATTTTAACCATAATTTTCAGGTACGGATGTTGAAAATTATGGTACAAGTTTAAGATACAATTCACAAAATTTTATATCTTTACATCTTGTTTTGTCAACAGATATCATACTATGATTTACAATCCATGTCCAGATTAATGCTCTCGAACACACAGTGATATTTTCACAGGCTACCCAATTCAAAATTGGTGAAAAATAAAGACTGAATGATTGGGAAGTTACTTGCCAATTTGGAAGTAGAGTTCTTTAGTTTTCCATCCTAAGTATTTAAGTTCTCTGGCATGAATTATCTGAAATCATAAACTAAACCATTATCTAAACCCGACTTTTAACTGCAAGATTTTGCAATGCTTCAAAAACCCATTCAAATACCAGATTGTTACAAGAAAACATCATCATTTAGACACACATTCAGCTAAGATCATTCCCAAGAAACAATTTATAATATCAACACATTATTGAACATGTCTTAAAGGGCCAGAAACAAAGACACAAGACAGACAGAAAGAAGGTCCAGACTATGGCTGTCAGACAGAATCCTTTAAACCTGATCAGATAAGAAAAAAAATCTCCTACACCAGTGGCACCATAGATGTCCACAAGGGGGGGGGCAGATGTTTTAACAGAGGGGCAACCTGAAATGTACAATTAAGGGTCTCCATGGTGACTTTAATGCATTTAGTGTCCCCTTTTTCTTTTTCTCTTTTTTAACAAGACAGTGGTGGCATAATCCTTACAGTGCAGGGAAGGAAGGAGGGAATTCCCTGAAGCAACAGGGCTTCAGCAGCTGCTGGGAGTCCCTCAGTCCCTCCTTTTACTTATAGGATTATCTCCTCTGGTTCGGTTCCACCCCAAGCATGTTCCATCTAGTAACATTTCAGTAGTCAGCTCTAAAAATGTTCCGGGACAGGGGGTGGGGGAGGGATTTATCAAAATTTGTAACTTAAAGTTCGGCTCCTGACCTTGAAGCCAATTAATGCCAATTTAATAATGAGGACAAGGTTTTTAGAAAAAGAAAAATGGAGGTTTATTGCTTTGGTAACAAAGAAGAAACACAGGGAACCCTGCCCAGAGGTTGTGACTCTCTTGATCTGGAGGGACAAGGGGTTTTAATGGAGTTTCACTTGTTAACATGGGAGATACTCAGTTCTTAGGTCCCCAGCAGGCATTGCCCTCTGCAGTGGTTATACTCCAGGCAGCCAGCTAGGAGCTTCTCTCATCCTGCTTAACAAAGGGGGGTAAAGTTCATCGCAGTTTCTTAAAACAGAGTCCGAAAGAATATCAGGCTTACTTTCTTTGTTACCCATTTTCACGTCCAATATACTTATGTTTTTACCACAGAAATCACAGAACAAAACACACAAAACAAACAAGAAAAACATATAGAACACAGAACAAAACACAAAATACAGAAACCCGAACTTGAAACAAAAAACATAGGAGCAATGCAACGTCTTGCTAAAGCTCCGAAGTAGGACCACGTACATGCCAGTCATCACATCTCTACCATTCCAGATGAATTCCCTACATAACAGAACAGAGGACAGAACGATTCTCATTACTGTACTGAAAACGAGTATATGTGAGCCTCCCCAGGACACCTCTATGTCATCAGAACAGATGATATTATAACATCTGATATCCTTTATAACGGATATCAGATGTTATAAAGGTGCCACTTAATTTTTGAGGCCTCCTCCACCAGGTGATTGCTAATAGTTTTAGTGCGGTGGTTCACCGCAGTGCTCCTGGGACCTAACGCTCACTCCATGACCTTGGAACAGCTCAAGATGTGCACCCACTAGAGTGGCTCTCCAGCCCGGAGCCCTGAAGGGAAGGCCAGATTCAGATTTTCCAGCAGTCTGGTCTTGTGATCTGGTCGGCAGGGTCATCTTGCTGGGGAACTCAAAAAAATTAAATGAGGACACAAAAAAAGAACACTGACTCCAACTAAAATCAAATTGAGGCAAGCTTATTATGTCAACCGGCTGGGCTGCCTCTCCATCCCAAAACGGCAGGAACAAGACAGCAACCCCGCCTTTCCTACAGCACAGCTATATAGCCCAGAAAGTTACACAAAATGGGGGTTACAGATAACAGAACTTTGACAAGCATCACAAAAATGGTAGTTCATTTATTTATTTATTTATTTTTTGGTGGCCCCAATATCAGAAATTATGAGGACAAATAGAGCCTCAGAGAGGGTCGTTGTCTGGCCAGGGAAGGCCAAAATTTATGATGTGTCACTAAAGTTTCAGCGAGGGCTGCTATCTGGTCAGAGAGTCAAGCATGGGTGAATTCAAGGCACGGGCAGGCATTCCAAGCAGGTTCAGAATTTGCAGTTATTTATAGTAAAGCCAAAATTAACTTTTTATGGCTTTGTGGCAAGATGGCTCCCAATTTTAATAAAAGATCAGGTTGGGTCTATCAACCCGTGTCCCTTACTTTTGGAAACTACTCTACCACCTCCAAGGTTGTGAACTCCTGAGCATTTTCCAGTACAAATATGTATTCACAGATTTTCTAACTCTTCTACTCTAATTGTGTCTTACTTGGGGCAAAGATAATTTCAAGGTATTGTGCTGAATGAGAGTGGAAAAATTTTTGTGCAGCACATATTTGCATACACATTGGATTCATTATCTAATTTTCCATTCAAAATACTGAATCCATGACACTAACCAAAACCAGACTAGACTCTGACTACTAATTCTAATATGATGGAGAAAAACAACCCAAAGAGAATAGAAATAGAAGCAGTTCAGAGAAGGCATGGTGTATAGTTAGACTTGCCTTTTGCCTGATAAAGTGTTGGTGTTATAAATCTAGTCAATTTTTAATTGAAATAGTTCTCCATGTGTTTTTAAAGTTAACAAATATGTGAATTCCTGTCTCCCTTTCTATGAAGCCTATTCAGCACATGTATTCACATATAGAATCCTACATGGTATCACACATACATTCTTATGAGGTGGCTGACTTGGCAGATACAAATCGTAAAAAGAGATCACTCCTCCTAAACACTGTTTTAACAGAAAATTCAATCTATGTGTTTGCTTCCTAGTTGAACAACATTATACATAAATACAAGTTCAGTAAAATAAATACTTTTGTATCTGTGAAAGATATATATTTCATGATGAATTTCGATTGGCATATGTATTGCTAATTTTTAATGTTCCTGTGTGTGTTTTGTGTGTGAGTATGTGTATATGTATGTGTATATATATATATATATATATATATATATATATATATATATATATATATATATATATACACACACACACACTCTCCAGATTTTTCAAAATATGAAATATATATGCCTTATTATACACTCCCCACATTCATTCATGTTCATGTATGTGGATTTATAATAAACTTTTCACAAGATTATTCTCAAAAATATTCATCCACCTGAAATACATATTTGTCTCCTAGTACTGAAAAATAACTTTAGTGAATGGTGCACACAAATCCTAATATTTCTACAGTATCTGACCCAGTTTAACATTAATGCAAGTAGATTCCTATGTGACAAGTTGTGTATTTTGACGTTCATTTTTATGCAACACTAGTACATTACTATTTCTTCAGTTTATGCACATCATAAGATATATATTTATCCACAAGTTCATAAATTTATAGACATTTGTTTCACTTTCAATTACTTCCTGCTTCAGAACACATGTATTCCTGCAGGTTTCTTTTTTTTAAAATTTTTATTGTTGGTTGTTCAAAATATTACATAGTTTTTGATATATCATATTTCACACTTTGATTCAAGTGGGTTATAAACTCCCATTTTTACCCCGCATACACATTGCAGAAAAACATCAGTTACCCATCCATTGATTTACATATTGCCATACTAGTGTCTGTTGTATTCTGCAGCCTTTCCTCTCCTCTACTATCCCCCTCTTCTTCCCTCCCCTCCCCTCTTCTCTCTCTACCCTCTCTACTGTTATTCATTTCTCTCCCTTGTTTTTTTTCCTCTTTCCCCTCACTTCTTCTTGTATGCAATTTTGTATAACCCTGAGGGTCTCCTTCCATTTCCATGCAATTTCCCTTCTCTCTTCCTTTCCCTCCCACCTCTCATTCCTGTTTAGTGTTAATCTTCTCAGGCTCTTTGTCCCTACTCTGTTATTAGTTACTCTCCTTATATCAAAGAAGACATTTGGCATTTGTTTTTCAAGGACTGGCTAGCTTCACTTAGCATAACCTGCTATAATGCCATCCATTTCCCTGCAAATTCTATGATTTTGTCATTTTTTAATGAAGAGTAATACTCCATTTTGTATAAAAGCCACATTTTTTTTATCTATTCGTCTATTGAAGGGCATCTAGGCTGGTTCCACAGTCTTGCTATTGTGAATTGTGCTGCTATGAACATCGATGTAGCCGTGTCCCTGTAGCATGCTCTTTTTAGGTCTTTAGGGAATAGACCGAGAAGGTTAACAGCTGGGTCAAACGGTGGTTCCATTCCCAGCTTTCTAAGAAATCTCCATACTGCTTTCCAAATTTGCTGCACCAGTTTGCACTCCCACCAGCAATGTACAAGTGGACCCTTTTCCTCACGTCCTCACCAGCACTTGTTGTTGTTTGACTTCATAATGGCTGCCAATCTTACTGGAGCAAGATGATATCTTAGGGTGGTTTTGATTTGCATTTCTCTGACTGCTAGAGATGGTGAGCATTTATTCATGTACATGTTGATTGATTGAATGTCCTCCTCTGAGAAGTGTCTGTTCAGGTCCTTGGCCCATTTGTTGATTGGGTTATTTGTTATCTAATTGTCTAATTTTTTGAGTTCTTTGTATACTCTGGATATTAGGGCTCGATCTGAAGTTTGAGGAGTAAAGATTTGTTCCCAAGATGTAGGCTACCTATTTACTTCTCTTATTGTTTCTTTTGCTGAGAAAAAACTTTTTAGTTTGAGTAAGTCCCATTTGTTGAATCTAGTTATTAACTCTTGTGCTATGGGTGTCATATTAAGAAATTTGAAGCCAGACCGCACAGTATGTAGATCATAGCCAACTTTTTCTTGTGTCAGACAATGTGTCTCTGATTTGATATCAAGCTCCTTGATCCATTTTGAGTTAACTTTTGTTCATGGCAAGAGAAAGTGATTCAGTTTCATTTTGTTGCATATGGATTTCCAGGTTTCCCAGCAACATTTGTTGAAGCTGCTATCATTTCTCCATTGTGTGCTTTCAGCCTCTTTATCAAATATAAGATAGTTGTAGTTTAGTGGATTGGTTTCTGTGTCCTCTATTCTGTACCATTTGTCCAACCGCCTGTTTTGGTACAGTACCATGCTGATTTTGTTACTATTGCTCTGTTGTATAGTTTGAAGTCTGGTATCACTATACCGCCTGATTCACAGTCTTTTCATGAGACTTCATTCCAAACGCATTATTTTCTATTTCCATAATCACCTTTGAAGCAAAACTCACATACACGTCATGATCAACCATAACCCTATTATTACCATTAGATGTATAACTGGTTGGAATGAAGGATTGTACATCAATATAGATTTTCTGTATATTTTCAGATATCAATTCAATCCATTATTTAAAGTTGGAAAAAGTTATATTATTTGTTCACAGTATGGTCTATTCATGCATTATGTCTATATTCATAGACACAGGGTACACCTTTTTATACCCCCAATACTTATTTATACATCTTCAAAATATTGCTCCCAGAAATGGTGGAAGAAATACTCATATCACCTGATGTACATATACATTTTATCAAAGTAATATTCTGGACACAATTACAAAGATCACACTTAAGTTTGTACCAAAGCCTAAATGGAAAGTGAGCATGGATCACGAAAAACATCCATGTCCAGGTTGCCTAATGCTCTCAAATGTCAACCCGATTGGTGACTACATATTTGTTTCTTCCTAAGATTATATATTCAACATCAAGCCAGTTGAAAATGTCTAATCCTATCACTCAGTTTATACTTTGCCTGATTTCCTAATGTCTCTATTATTATCTGCTTTCCTTCATATTTTCCCCAGTTCATCATTGTGACTGACTCTTCACATGTGCTCACATTTACACTCACTCTGTACCCAAAACCCTATTGCTAAAGATTTTTTGGACCAAATCCTATATTCACTCTTCCGACTAATTCCTAATCCTACCGACTATCCCTTTTTGAGTGGATGTTCTCTTCGACATTCAATCATCCAAGGTACAAGGAACGCTACCATTGTATATTGATTAATCTGAGACATCTGTGCAGAATATAATTCAAAGCTAAGTATCCCAGTCAAGGGCCCAAAGACCTTCTGGGCTTCAAATTTTACCTAGATTTCTGTATTCATACTTATATTACACTTATATTCCTATGAATATTTCAGGTTCCCAATACCATAATTCATCCCGTAGAATGATTCCTAACCCAAATGGAACATGATATTAACCCTAACCATACACTGTTCCCTCAATCTAACTTTACAAAAGAGCAGGGACAGAGTTGGTCTTACAATACAGGAATTTAGAGGATCCTCCACCTGCTGAGAACCTCAAAGGTCAACAAAGAAATGATCCCTGGAGAAGATATAGGCAGCTATGAAGGACCTGTGAAAGCAAAAGTCATATTCCATGGCAAACAACTTGGTCAGATGAAGGGATGTGTCTGAATCAATATTTCTCTTCTTAATGTATAGAAGATGGACCAAACCAGGCTTGAACTCTGGTGTGATTCCCCTTACAGACTGAGTTCTGGAACTGACATCAGAAAAATATTGCCATTAATTGTGTTAGGATTTTAGGAGGCAACGCATGAGAGTCGCCCTTGGAAAGAAAAGTGAGATCTAGGAACAGGGTGGCTTTCCACAGAGCACTGGGAATCTCAGCCAGAATATCACATGATTTTATTTTGAAAGACATGGTAGCCATAGTTGACAGTCAAAACACACATGGACCTCACATTGTAGACTGCAATAGGCCTGGCTTCATGTGACCTATTGGCCACTTTTTGGGAAGCCTTGTCTGTGAGAGTTCTCCAGAGTTTTCATTGAAATGAGCTTCCCCACCATTTAATGGTTCCTGAATGAATTGTAACCCACAGTGCCTTCAACATCTTCCTTGAAAAACGGCTAGATAAATTCCATGAAATTTTTGAAATTCCCAAGACCAGGTGGCACTGGAGAACCTTTGGATGTCCTGTTGCTGATCATGAGTGTACCAGACAGTGCCTTGATTTACTGGGTTTCATGAAAATGGTGTAGAACAGATTTGGCAGTAAGTTGGAGCCTGCTGATTAGTGGGCCTAGAGCAGTGGTGTGCAGGTGTGTGATAATACATCTGTTGTGGGGCCATGTGGATCTGCCATTAGCTTCCAAATGGCTTGTGATTGACATGGTGTAGCCAACAGAAGCTTATTTGTAAATGCATCTTGTTATATGGAGAGATTTCAGGGCAATGTTCAGAATCATGTTGCTATGTATAAGGGGGCAAGCTCTGTGGGATATTAGCCTGGTTGATGCATTCCCCTGCAGACCCTGACCCAACACACGTGACAGAACCCGCTCCAGCACTGTGTCCCAGTTGAACTCCTTGTATTTTGTGGAGCAAATATGAAATTCCCAATGCAGCAGGAAGAAAAACCACGAAAAGTGGAGGACGAAAAAATGGCTTCACTGTCCACACGGGGAGACACTTAGCCCACAGTGGCCACATTTTACCAACAAAGAGCGAATTCAGCACTGCTGCCTCATGTTCATTGGAAAAGAAGAAACCATGTCCTCCAGGTCACATAGATGCAGACGCAGCTTTGATGGTCTCATTAGAAAAGAATCTAAAGCTCCTGACAACAATATATATTTCAAGTGTCAAACCTCAGAGGCAGTTCCTCAAGAAGTCTTTAGGCCGAAAGAGCTCCATGTTTGTGGAATGTTTACCCTGTCCCTTACTTTTGGAAACTATTCTACCACATCCAATGTTGTGAAACCCTAAGCATTTTCCATTCCATATATATATTAACAGATTTTTTTACTCTTCTCCTCTATTTGTGTGTTATTTGGGCCAAAAGTAATGTCAAGGCATTATTCTGGATGAGAGTGGGAAGATTGTTTTGTAGCACATATTTGCATACACATTGGATTCATTTTCCTATTTTCCATTCGAAATACTGCATCCCTGACACTAATCCATACGCTACTAGACTCTGACTACTAATCCTAATATGATAAGGAAAACACCAAAACAGAATAGAAATAAAAAATTTCAGAAGAGGCATGGAGTATAGTTGGACTTGCCTTTTGCAGGATAAAAGGCAGCTGTAAAAAATCTAGTAAATTTTTAATTGAAATAGTTCTCCATGTGTTTTAAAGTTAACAAATATGTGAATTTCTGTCTCCCTTTCTCTGTACCCTCTTCAGCACATGTATTTTTATATGCACATATAGAATCCTACCTAGTATAACACGTACATATTTGTGAGGTGGCTGACTTGGCAAATACAAGTTGTGAGAAGAGATCACTCAGCAGAAACACTGTTGGAAGTGAAAATTCACCCTATGTGTGAGCTTCCTAAGAGATCAAGATTATACATAAATCCATGTTCAGTAAAATAAATATTTTTTCATCAGTGGATGATATATATTTCATGATGAATTTCGATTGGAATATATATTGCTAATTGTTAATGTCTCAGTGGTTTTATATATATATATATATATATATATATATATATATATATATATATATATATATATATATATATACACTCTCCAAACTATTCAAAATATGAAATATATGATCTACATATACATTTTATCACAGAAATATTCTGGACAAAAAATGCAAAAGACACAACATGATGGTATCAAAGCCTAAATGGAAAGTGAACATGGATTACTAAAAACATCCATGTCCAGGTTCCCTAATGCTCTCAAATGTCAATCATATTGGTGACTACATATTTGTTGCTTCCTAAGATTATATATTCAAACTCAACCCTGTTGAAAATGTCTAGTCCTATGATTGACTTTATACCTTACCTGATTTCCTAATCTCTCTAATGATATCTGCTTTCCTACATATTTTTCCAAGTTCACCATTGTTACTGACACTTCACATGTGCTGACATTGACATTCACTCTCTAAACAAAACCCTATTGTTAAAGAACTTTTATTCCAAATCCTATACACACTCTTCTTCCTAAAACTTCCAACTATCTTCCTATTCCTACCTACTATCCCTTTTTGACTAGATGTTCTCTTCAGCATTCAATTGTCCAAGGTACAAGGTCCTATGCCATTGTATTTCGATTTATCTGAGATATCTTAGTAGAATGTAATTCAAAGTAAAGTATCCCAATCAAGGGCCCAATGCCCTTCTGGGCTTCAAATCTTACTTAGATTTCTGTTTTCATACATATATTTCACCTCTATATTTTTATAAATCTTAAAGGTTACCAATATTATAATTCATCCAGCAGAATGACTCTTTACCCAAATCAAAAATGTTATTAACCCTAACCATACACAGTTCCCTCAATCTAACTTTACAGAAGAGCAGGGACAGAGTTGGTCTTAAAATACAGGAATGTAGGTGGTTTTCCTCCAGCTGAGAACCTCAAAGGTCCATGAATAAATGATCCCTGAAGAAGATGTAGGCAGATATGAAGGACCTGAGTGAGCAAAAGTCATCATTCATGGCAAAAACCTGGTCAGGATAAAGGGTAGTGTCTGAATAAGCCCCTCTTTTCTTAATGTATAGAAGATGGACAAAACCAGGCCTGTGTGGAGAGCTGTTCCCGGGTGCCTATGGTTGATATTGCATTCTAACTTGTGAAAGTGTCACAGGAAGTAGGGGCAGCCTCCATCTCATGGGACCATTGGAAGCAACTATTAGGACAAAGTGGTTGCCAAGGTAGTGGCCTCATTCAGTTTCTGAAGAAAGTGACCTCACCACACTTCCTTGTTGATGGAACTCTCTGAACATGGGATCCAGGAAGCCAGGCACCCAGAGCCAGTCCCAGTCCCAGTCCCAGTCCCAGTGGTCTCATTTGTTTGGATTTAGCATGGACAGATTCACTCTTTCTTGGTACCTACTGATGTGAGGATGGCCAAATGTGAGAAAAGCTCTGAAGAGGGGTCTTTCCTGAGAAAGCAGGTAGTGTCTCACCGTTGACTCTTGACAACTTCACAGAGTTGGACAAGGAGATCAGTTCTGAGACAGAACAGGTCATTTCAGGGGAACATAGTGTGGCCCACCAGTCAGAGGACACTCCAGATTCTCATAGACCTAGTTGCAGGAAGTAGGTGAGGGTGTGGGTGTGAGTTTGAGGGTGTGGGTGTGAGTTTGCGGATTTTGTCTCATGTTCTGAGAATAGGTAGGAATGGCGGTTTGTTGGGTTTGGAGTGAATAACTTCTGTTCATGTATGTGGATTTATAATCAACTTTTAACAAGATTATACTCAGAAATATTCATTCACCTGAAATACATATTTGTTTCCTAGTACTGAAAACTAACTTCAGTGAATGGTGCATATAACTCCTAATATTTCTACAGTAACTGACCCAGTTTAACATCAATGCAAGTAGATTCTTATGGGACATGATATGTGTTTTGGAGTTCGTTTTAATTCAACACTGGTACATTACTATTTCTTAAGTTTATGCACATTACAGTATATATATATTTCATTCACAAGTTCACAAATTTATAAGCATTTATTTCACTTTCAATCACTTCCTGCTTCAGAAAACATGTATTCCTCCATGTTTCTTGACTGGTCTTTTCATGAGACTTCTTTCCAAACACATTATTTTTGATTTTCATAATCATTTTGAAGCAAAACTCACACATTCTTCATGAAAAGCCATAACCCTAATATTACAATTAGACGTATAACTAGTTGTTATGAATGATTCTATATCAAAATATGATTTCTTATATATTTTCAGTTATCAATTCAATCCATTATTTAAAGTGGAAGCAGTTATATTATTTATTAACTGTATGGTCTATTAATGCATTATCTCTCTATTCATAGACAAGGGGTACACCTATTTTACCTTAGATACTAATTTATACATCTTCAAAATATTCCTAAAAGAAATGGTGGAAGAAATACTCATGCCACCAGATCTACATATACATTTTATCACAGTAATATTCTAGACAAAAAAAAAGTCACCCTTAAGATTGTACCAAAGCCTAAATTGAAAGTGAGCATGGATTACATAAACTTCCATGTCCAGGTTGCCTAATGCTCTCAAATATCAATTCTATTGGTGACTACATATTTGTTTCTTCCTAAGATTATATATTCAACCTCATGCCTGTTGAAAATGTCTAATCCTATCACTCATTTTATACTTTACCTGATTTAGTAATGTCTCTATTTATATCTGCTATCCTACATATTTCCCCGGTTCATCATTGTGACTTACACTTCATGTGTGCTGAAATTTACATTCACTCTCTAACCGAAACCCTATTGCTTAAGAAGTTTTGGTCTAAATCCTATACTCACTCTTCTTTCTAAACCTACCGACCATCTTCCTAATTCTACCTACTATCCCATTTTGAGTGGATGTTCTCTTTGACATTCAATCATCAAAGGTACAAGGTCCTATGCCATTGTACATCGATTTATCTGAGACATTTGTGCAGAACATAATTCAAAGCTAAGCATACCAATTAAGGGTGCAATGCCCTTCTGGGCTTCATATCTTCCCTGGATTTCTGTTTTTATACTTATATTTCACCTATATATTCTTGTAAATATTATAGTTTCCCAATACCATTATTCATCGTGCAGAAAGATTCCTAACCCAAATGGAACATGTTATTAACCCTAACCATACACTGTTCAGTCAATCTAACTTTACAGAAGAGCAGCGACAGAGTTGGTCTTACAATACATGAATGTAGGCAATCTTCCACCTGTTGAGAACGTCAAAGGTTCATGCAGAAAGGATTCCTTGAGAAGATGTGGGCAGCTATGAAAACTTGAGAGAGAAAAGTCATCTTCTATGGCAAACAACCTGGTCAGCATGAAGGGATGTGTATGCATCAGCCTCTCTCTTCTTAATGTAGAGAAGATGGTCCAAACCAGTCCTAGGTGGAGAGCTGTTCCCGGGTGCCCATGGTTTATATACCATTCTAACTTGTGAAAATGTCATAGGAAGTAGGGGCAGCCTCCATATAATGGGACACTTGAAAGCAACTGTTTGGACAAAGTGGTTGCCAAGGAAGTGACCTCATTCAGTTCCTGAAGCATTGACCTACCTCACTTCCTTGGTGATGGAACTCTCTGAACTTGGGATCCAGGATGCCAGAAACCCGGAGCCAGTCAAGTCTCAGGCCCAGGGGTTTAACTTGTTTGGATTTACAAAGGAGAGTGTTAGTCTTTCTTGGTACCTTAAGATATGAGGATGGCCAAATACCAGGAGAGCTCTGAATAGGGGCCTTTCCTGAGAAAGCAGGTAGCGGTTGGCCAATGGCTCCTGAAAACTTCACAGAGTGGGGAAAGAAGAGCAGATCTGAGACAAGACAGGCCATTTCGGGGGAACATACTGTGGCACACCAGTCATATGTTCCCCCGAAATGGCCTGTCTTGTCTCAGATCTGCCTCTTCTTTCCCCCACTCTGTGAAGTTTTCAGGAGCCATTGGCCAACGCTACCTGCTTATCAGGAAAGGCGTTTTTTTCTTTGATTTGTAGTGGACTGCTTCTAGTAAGACGTTTGACAAGGCGAGTGTTTCTATGTCTGTGTATGCTACTCTGTCCGTGGTTGTAGGCATTAGAAAAGAGAATGCAACAATTGATGTGTCCCGTCTAGTAGAAAGCTTCCCAGCATTCATCCTGCCCAATTTATGAATGGACTGCCGCTTGCCTTATAAATGGGCAACACCTGCTAACTTCCTAAGTTCATGTTTTCTTCCTGAATTCTCGCCACTCTCCAGAATAGACTCATGGTTTTTGTCCAAAATATGTACCACCTCCAAGCTCTGTGACATGTCCATGTACTGGATAGCTGGAGGGAATGGCGAGCATCTCAGAAAACTCATCAGTGTGACCAGGAAAGTCTCAGTGGAGAAACCCTGCTTTGGACTTTTTCTTACCTATTGTTCTGTTGCCCTGAATGTCAGGAAGGTCTTTGCCTCAGGCCACCCCTTTGTGAACCCTGAAGAAAACAGTTTTCAAATGGAAATGAATGGGCATCACCTGTGGCTCTTTGCTTAATTGCTTTGGAAAAGGATGTGTCTGAATCAGCCTCTTGGCCCTGTGTGAGGCTGTGGCTTAGATTCTCAGCACCTGATTAATCCAAAGACAGATCCCATGTGTGCATCAAAAACCAAAATTGCCAAAAGAGCAGTTACTGTGAATGAAGTCTCTTGACTTCATTTCTAAGGTTCCTGAGGCTCATCAAGTGAGAATAGGCATCCTTTGGGTAAAATGAGTTCTTCAAAGCCCTGTGGAGGCTAGCCCAGAGGTTTTTGGTTTGTCTCATGACTCCCAATCATATAAAGAATCTATACCTGACATTCAGTAGGCCTCAAATTGGAGATGCAGAGCAGTATTAACAGCAGGCCTATTTGATCACTCCTGGTTCACAAGAAGGGTTTCCAGGCCACCCGGACTTTAGGCAAATGAGTGGCAAGGGAGCTTATTTTTCACACCGTCTTGGGCTGCACCCCTCATGGAAAACTCCAGCCAGAAGTTATGATGAGTGTCTATATGTAAGAAGATGAGGGCCCTGTGGGTGTGTTTTGGTTTTTATTGTGGTCATTTTTGTGGCGGTTGGAAGAGATGACTGGGCCTATCTGGGCTTGAACTCTGGTGTGATTCCTCTTAGAGACTGAGTTCTGGAACTGACCTCAGAGAAGTACTGCCATGAAATGTGTTGGGATTTTAGAAGGCCACGCAACAGAATCGCCCTTGGAAACTGAGATAGAGGTCCAGGGAGGCTTTCCACAGGGCACTGGGAATCTCAGCCAGGATATCACATGATTTTATTCTTAAAGACTTGGCAGCCAAAGTTGAGAGTCTAAACACACATGGACCTCACATTGTAGACCTCAGTGATCCTGGCTTCATGTGAACTTTTGGCCACTCTTTGGGAAGCTTGCCTGTGAGTGTTCTCCAGAGATTTCATTGAAATGAGCTTCCTCACCATATAATGTTTCCTGCATGAATTGAAACCCACAGTAACTCCAACTTCATCCTTCAAAAATGGCTAAATAAATACCATCAAATTTCTGAAATTCCCAGACCAGGTGGCACTGGAGAACCTTTGGATATCCTGTTGCTGATCATGACTGAAAGAATTCCCCACACAAAGACACTTCGCTAGGAGAATTCCAATTTTATTGCAAAAAGCTGTGTGCTTACATAGAACTAAAGGGGTGATGGTAGGGCTTAGATAAATGGCAGGGCACCAATTTATTGGCAAGTTCTTTCAGATATCAGCTCCAGAGCCAAGGAATTAGTTCTCATTGGGGCTAAGGTTCCCCGCCAGAGAGATTTGAAATTGGCGCCGACGGGAGAGTTCACACGGGCGGGAACTTTTTGCATCACTGCAGAAAAGAGGAAGGTAGGAAGAAAAAGTCCTTAGGCACCATGTTGGGATTTTTACTCTGGGGAATGGCTGCCGTTTATACTTTTCCCAACATTCCTCCCTTTTTGTTTTCTTAGGAAGTGTGGCGTCGTTGGTCAGATCCAGCTGCTTCTTGCTGTTTGGGGGCGCTGTGGGGCCTAGAATGGGAAGTGGAGGAATTCTCGGGGGGCAGGTCTGGGGATATCATGGCAGCCAGAAAGAAAACCCAGTGGCTACAGACAGCTACTTCCATAGGGGTGAAGTCTATGAAAGTTCCCTGAAGCCTCAAGTTGTCGATGGCATTGAACCAGTCCTGGATGGAGGAGTTTGTTGGTATCAGTCACTGGTCCTGTTTCAGAGACTCTGGGAAATACTGGAAGCGTTGCCTGGACATGGCATCACCAGCACCTGAAGAAGATCAGAGCGAATAAAAACAGAATTAAGATAAAAATTAAAGCAAAGGTCAATTTTTGGCAGAAGTACCATGTTGGGGGACTGACAGAGAAGAGGCCAAGGGCCATGAGGAAACTTAGAAGGACATAAAGACTCATTAATCCAGGATGGCAGATTAAAAGGTTCTCCGAGCTCGTTGTCTCTCGCCGTCTGATGTCCGTTGCATTCCATCGTGCCTGGTAGTGAGCTTCAGCACTGAGTGAACTGTTCTCTTGGAGATGTTGGGGGTTCATCAGTCATCAGAGGCTGCTAGTGCCTAAGCAAAAGCTGGTTGAATGTTTGATTAGAAATTTTTTTTCAGTTGGGTTTGAAGGCACTTCATTATGCAGGGCAAGACAGCACAAAAAAGGAGCATCCCAATAAGGGGCCCCAAGATTGGTAGTAAGTACATGGCAAGAAAGGATTGGAAGCAATTGGGTTGATAATTCCTGCAATTTAACAACATTTTTTTCTATTAGGCCAGATTCATTAACATAATGACAACATTCCTCTCTGAGGAACAGGCATGTTCCCCCTTTTTCTGCAATGAGAAGATCAATTGCCCTTCGGTTCTGTAAAGCCAGTTGTGCCAATGAAGTAACCGTCACTGCAAGGAGCCCAGAAACTGAGCAGTGTTATCAAGTGCTTCCTGCAGTTTTTGTTGCAGGTCATTGGATGCCCATAGAGCATGACCTATAGCTTCACCAGAGAGTTCGAGACTCGCCGCTGAGGTTGTTAATGTGAGGCCTACCAGAACCGGCAGAAAGACTGCCCTAAGGGTGCAGGAAGGTAGGGCCACCTGTCGGAATTCGATGGGAGTATACAAAGACAGCTGAGGAACTACCGTAACCAAGAAACAGATGCCAGAGACATTGATCGTTGAGGTACTTATAGAACCGTTACACCAGAGAAAATGTCCAGGTTTCATAAATCAGGGCTCAATTGGGTGCTAAAGCTCAAGGAACAAATGGGTAAAGAATTCATTATTGTCAGGTGGAAACAGATGAAAGGAAATAAAGTATTGGTGGAACAACTTTCCCATAGTGGGATACGTGTCACATGTAGGGGTTTTCCTTTCTTAGAGAAATTGTAGGTTTTTGCTGAAATATTTCCTGCCGCTAATGGGACCGCTGCTAGAAGTGGACGACTAAGTGAAGCACAGAGAAAGAACTGAGAAGTAGGCACAGAAAGAGGGGTGGAGTTTAATAATCAAAGTGTTTGGTGTAGCAAATTGAGCCATGTGGGAGGGGGACCTGAGGGGGTTGAAGGCTCTGAATCCTCTTTAAATGAGCTATGGATAAGATCTCGAAGTTTTGATTCTGACTCCTTAATGTGTTCGACTACCTGGATGGTTGCCTTAGGTGGCGTAATCAGGGTGCGGCCAACAGTCATCCACATTGTGGGTCTGGCTGAGGTTGTCCGAGCATAGACAACAAACTCAACATAGTCCCAACGTTTGGCCTTGGGGTCAGGTATATCTAAAGTATACCATCCATTGTTATTGGATGAAGAGCCTTTATGCCACTTTAGGTAACTAGAAGTCCACCCTTCATGGTAACCAAGTGAGTGGTAAGAATAGCTACCACGTTCATGATGGAACCTGCATGACTTATAGGGGCACCCATTATATATCTCAGGCCACCAATGACAATAGTCTTTGGTTTGATGAAAAAGGAAGCAAATGAAAGGCCAGTTCCAGCTACCAGGGACGAAGGTCCTTGAAGGTGACAATTTTAGGGAAATAGATGTGCAGTTGTGGATGAAGCAAGCAGTTGCATCCACTGCGTGGACATTCTGCATGCCATGTTCTGAGTATCATTCCCGAAGAGTGAAAAAATACATTGTAGCAGAGGAGGGTAGATACCAGTCCTGACAGAGCACAGAAAATAAGCAGAGCACAAAAAACAAGCAGTTAGAGAAGACTAGGGTGTTGGGAGAGCTCATTGTGCCTTCTTTAAGAGGAATTGTTCTGCGGGAAACACCGTGTTAGCCACAACTTAAATGGGTGAGATGAGAGTGGAGAGCAGGAGTAAAGGGGAGGTTCAGGAGGTGATTCTTGGAGTTCCTCTGGGGTGGTCCTGTCGTCATCAGGTGGGCCTCTTGGTGATATGGCTTCAACCTAGATATGTGAATCCAAGGGGTGAGACAGTTGTCTGATTAGGAGAGTTAGGTGGAGTTGGGGGTACAGAGAATGACAGGATAGGGGCCTTCGCATTTTGGGGCAAGAGGCCCGTTCTCCTCTGGGGTATTATAATAGACCAGACTCCCAGCTGTTAAGGGAGGAGTGTTTGGAGTGGGGACTGGGTCCACAAGAAGCCAGTCCTGATATTTCCAGAGTTCCGAGCGAAGATAAAACAAGAGAGGCAAAGACAAATCTCGGGTGAGAGGTCCTTGTGAAATGACCAACCCAGGGGGGATAAGAGGTCTTGAATACCTTATCTCAAAGGGAGACAGTAAAGATGGTTTCTTAGGTAGAGCTCTGATTCGAAACAAATCCAAGGAAAGGAGTTTGACCCAGTCTAAGTTTAATTCCATTGTCAATTTGGTAAGGACTTCCTTTAGAGTACGATTTACCCTTTCCACTTTCCCTGAAGCCTGAAGGTGATATGGACAGTGAAAATGTCACTTGAAGGAGAGGGCTTGAGAGACCTTTTGTGTGATCCTAGAAATAAACTCAGGGCCATTGTCAGATTGTAGGAAAGTGGGCATTCCAAACCTGGGGATGATGACTGTCAGAAAGATTGAAGCTACAGTGGAAGCCTTTTATTGGAAATGGGAAATGCCTGAACCCAACCAGAGAAAGTGTCCACAAAGACAAGGAGGTATTTAGTGTGCCATACTTTGGGCATGTTGGTGAAGTGTACCTGCCAGTCAGCAGTGGGAATGTGTCCCCGGGCTTGGTGGGAAGGGAAAGGTTTGGGCCTTAAAAAAGTATGAGGGTTGGTCCGCTGACAGATCTGACAATTAGAGGCTATATTCTGTAGCATGGCTTTGTCAGAGGGGGTGAGAGAGAAGAAGCTCTGTAAAAAGAGGGTCAAAGACTGAGAATCGGAATGGAATAGAGTATAAAGGAACTTGAAAAGATCCTTGTTCTTACTGGAAGAAGTAGTGGCTTCAGATGAGATGTCTAAAGTGGCCATTATATGTCCCCCAATGGGGGCAATAGCTGGAAGTGGTGGCAGCCATTCGTGCAGCCTGTTCAGCTTTGGCATTGCTCTCAGTGATGGGACCTACAATGGACAACTCCCAACTGGGTGGGAAAGTGGGAGGCCTCTATCAGATTGCTTATAAGAGCCGAATTAGTGATCACATTACCTTTGGTGGTAAGTAGTCCTCGCTCCTTTCATATTGCAGCATGGGAAAATAAGATATGGAAGACATATTTTGAGTCAGTATAAAGGGTGAGGGATTTGCCTTGTGCTAGAAGGCAGGCACGAGTGGCTGCTATGAGTTCAGTCTGCTGGTTGGTAGTTCCTGAAGGTAGAGCTTTGGCCTCTATAATCTCAGTGGCTGAAACTCCAGTGTATCCAGAGTAATGAGTGCTATTCTGCCTAAAGAAACTGCCGTCAGTGAACCAGATAAGGTCAGGCTTGGTGAGTGGTCTCTCAGAAATTGAAGAATGACAGGGAAGGAAATCATCTAAGGTTTCCAAGCAATTATGAATTGTTGTGTTAGACGTGGGAGTCATTGGGAGTAGTGAGGCAGGGTTCAGTGCAGAGCAGGGGAGGAAAGTAATATTAGGGTTTTCCAGAAATGAAGTGGGGAGCGACAGAACTCTGGATGGAGGAAGGGTTTGAAGGCCCTTATAAACTAAAAGATCCTTCAAGTGATGTGGGGAGTGAATAGTTCAAGGGGCCCCAAAAGTCAGCTTAGAGGCTTCTTTGTGTAAAATTTGTTCAGCAGCCAGAGCTTTTAAGCAAGGGGCCTACCCACAGATTGTATGGTCTACTTTATTGGACATATTTGCCAGAGGTGCAAATGTAGGCCCATAGTTTTGACCTAAGACCCCAAATGCTTGCTCCCCTTTTTCAGGGACATATAGATGAAATGGTCTTGAAATATCAGGAAGGTGCAAGGCAGGTGCCTTTAAGAGGAGTTGCTGAAGCCTGCAGAAGTGGTAGTTAGGGGAGGAGGCAAGAGATTCATTAGGGGGTCCCTTTGCTAGGTCATACACGCTTTTGGCTAGAAGAGAATAATTTGGGATCCAGGCCCTAAAATAAATGCTAGTCCTAGGAATGATAGTATTTCGGCTTTCGTATGGGGCACTGGAAGATCAGAAAGGAGTTGCCTCCTATCCAGTGTTATTTCCTTTTTCCTAGGTGTAAGGCAAAAAACAAGATAGATGAGAAAAAACTGGAAAACATGGGCCTTGCGGGGAGACACCCTATATCCCTTGTATGCTAGGAAATTAAGAAGCTGAGCAGTGTGGGATTGAGAGTGTTCCCAAGAGGGACTACATAGAAGAAGGTCATCGACATATTGAAGGAGAGTAGAGTCAGGACAGGTCGGGTGAAAGGATTTGAGGTCCTGGGCAAGAACTTGGCCAAAGAGATGGGGCCTATCCCTGAATC
>NW_027516501.1:0-58054 GCF_048772815.1 Callospermophilus lateralis | reverse complement strand
AAATCCTATTTGTTTTGCTTTGTGAGCATACCCTATAGAAGAAAATAGAATTCTGACTGTGAGGGGAAATCTGGACCTCCAGTGATTGTTATAGAAGAATAGGAAATGTTGACACCAAGGGTATGCTATTAAATACTTAGCATAGGACTGCCTACTTCTTTGAGAGAAGGCTCTGTGGTAAATAGAAAATGCTGGTAAAATCTTTTCTTTTGATTTCATGAAGCCTAGAATTTTATTTGATGTTTGAGATCCACTGTGCTTTGAAATACAATCTTCTTAGCATCCCTGCCACAAGTTTTTATGCAAGGTGATTTAGCGTACTGTGATGGGCTAACATCCATTTCTTCTTTTTATGGGAAACATTTTTTACTAAAAAAAATAAAAATGGTCAATACTCTTTAATAGGGAATTTTATTCATCATTGAGTGGAGGCTTTCTTAAAATGCTTTTATTCAAACACATCTTTTTTTTAGAGAGAGAGACAGAGAGAGGAGAGAGAGAGAGAGAGAGAGAGAGAGAGAGAGAGAGAGAGAGAGAGAGATTTTTATATATTTTTTTTTTAGTTTTTGGTGGATACATCTTTATTTGTACATGGTGCTGAGGATCGAACTCAGGGCCGTGCACATGCCAGGTGAGCACACTACTGCTTGAGACGTATCCCCAGCCCCCTCAAACACACCTTTTATTTAAAATATAGAAATGACTGGCTTTACAAAGCCAGTTATGTAAAAAAAATTCAGACACTTTAAAATAAACATATCACTCACATTATATTTTCTACAAAAATATTTTATTTACCATTAAATTTAGAAAAATATAAAAGAATCAAATTATTTCACATACATATAAAAGTTAACCTTAGATAAAACATATATAAATTTATACATAGTGTTCTATAGTGCACATACACATACATATTCTAAAATATATATTAGATTTAATCGACTTGGAGAAAAATTTCAGGAAGTATCTAGAATTGATATTGTTTAATAAACTTTCATGAATAAGTAATTACAAAATCGTGTCTAAACTTGTGAGAAATAGTTTCATATGTTATCTTTATCCCAAGAAAGTAAGTTTTCAGAGATTTATCAGAGGATACATAATCTGTCATTCCTCACTGTCTTATCATGCATTCACTACTTTTCTTATTTTTAGTGTGGATTCTCTAGTGCATTAAGACTTCTTTCTTCATTTGTATATTTAGTTTTCCACTTCTACCTATTTTGTTTTACTTTCATAATCACTCTTTGTATTCTGTCTTTCTGTATCTCAAAGAATAGATTTAAATGAGACAATATATTATTTTTTAATAAATGAATATATTTTAGTTGCTTAAAAAGTATTTGGTTTTTTTTTTCATAATATGTTACAGTTATTCTTGAGTATTACAAACTCCACAATGGAATATATACAACATTTCAACATATATAAACATGCTTTTTTATTTTTGTATTTAAATATTTGATTTCCTCTGAATTTGCTCACAATCTTTTATTACATAATTTTTAGATTTTATTCTAATTTATTATAAAAGACAGTAGAATGCATTGTAATTCATATTACCCAAATAGAGTACAATTTTTCATATCTCTTGTACACAACAGAGTCACACCATTCATGTCTTCATACATGTACTTAGGATAATGACATCCATCTCATTCCATCACTTTCCTATCCCCATGCTCCCTTTCTTGCCCTTCCTCCACGCTGCCTTATCTATAGTTTTTTCTGTTCCTCCCATGCTTCTCCCTCCTTTCCATTACGTATCAGAAATTTTATGTCACAGAAAACATTCAGCATTTGGTTTCGGGGGATTGGATTACTTGACTTAGCATAATATTCTTCAGCTCCATCTATTTACTTGCATATGCCATGATTTCATTCTATTAAATGATGAGCATTATCCCATTTTGTATAAAAAGAACATTTTCTTCATGAATTCATATTCTTAAGGGCATCACAGCATACTAAAAGAATGCAGCTACAACAATGTTTATACTACCACAATTTAAAAAATGATTTTAACTATCAGATTATAAATGCTTTTTCTAAAAATCTGATATAAAGGTATAAAAACTCTACATGGTTTCTATTGAACATTGTGGATGTTGAAGGTGTTGAATATTTTCTTATATATTTATCATCAGAAATACTATTATTACTACTAATAGAATGTTTCTAAAATGAAAATATTAAATGGAGAAGCCAATAAAGTAATAGCCTTGCCTCATAATGTATTTGGTGTAAGACTTTGTAAATACTATAGTATTTTTTAGGTATAAAACCTTAACTAGATTTCATTTGAATCTTAGCTTTTCGCACTTAATAACTTTATAAACTATGATATATCAGTTTACTCGGGGATTCTCAGTTTACTTATCTGTCAATCATTAATAGTTGCTCTCAGATTTTTCTGGAAAATTTGAACATGCCCAACATTGTTTTCTTTTTCTTTTTTAAAAATATTTATTTATTTATTTATTTTTTAAACAGAGAGAGAGAATTTTAATTTTAATTTTTTTTTTTTTTTTTTTTTTTTAGTTTTTGGTGGACACAACGTCTTTGTTTGTATGTGGTGCTGAGAATCAAACCCAGGCCACACACACTCCAGGCGAGCGCACTACCTCTCGAGCCACATCCCCAGCCCTGTTTTTTTTTACTTATATGTTATGAAAGAAATTTTTAGAGTTCTCTAAAGTAAAGTAGCCCTGAAAAGAAGCAAACGCTCTATACAATGTAGACATGCAGTGGTCATAACTTTTGAGATCAGAACTACATGAAGCTTGGTTTTGTATACTCCATCATTTCAAGTTTTGTAAACAAGGGATAAGACAATGTTTCTATACCATGAAGAAGACCTCATAGCAGGACAGGTACACACTGCAGTCACTTATCCCCATGAAGTCCCAATATCACATCCACTTATCACGTCCACCACATTTGCAAAAAACATCTCATTACATCAAAACTGGTATATGAGATGTAACCTCACTAAAAGTCTCACCAAGCACAAAAAAAATTTGGACACCATACATGGGAGGGAGGAAGCCAGGACCAGATCAAACAGAAACTGCTTGCATTAAGACCTGTAGCCACCTTGGTGATGTAGCTGAATACAAAGAAAAATCAAAGCATGAGTATTGGGGTTTATAGATAAGTGTGCAAAAAGCTTATTTGTTCTAAGGCAAGGAAGCAATGTAAACCATTATTGTAACTATACACTTATAAATCACAATTTTAAACAAAAGGACAGAAAAACAGGCAGAAGTATCAAATTAAAGAATAGGATAGAGTTTTTAAGTCATAACAGAAGACTTGACAATCCTTACCAAAGGGGTGAAGATGTACAGAAATTTTCCTTTATGAAGGTCATTTGTGGAAGGAGTGAGTTTTTCGTTTCTGAAGAAAATTTTGGCAGAAAGTATAGAATAAGAGAAGGAATAGCAAAAGCACAAAGGTCACAGAAGGAAGCTAGAGTCTAGTAAGATGTTCAGTTAAAGGGTTGGGGATATAACTCAGTTGGTAGAGTGCTGGCCTCACATTCACAAGGCCCTGGGTTTAAGCCCCAGTACCAAAAAGAAGTTCAGTTACAAATGTTTATTGTGTTTATCATGATGTCATTTAGAACTATTATTAGTATTATTATTTAAATCAGGAATTGAACCCACAGGTGCTAAACTACTGAGCCAAACCCCAGCTCTTTCTTTCTTTTTTCTTTCTTTCTTTTTTTTTTTTTTTGAGACTTAATCTTGCAGAATTTCTGAGACTGGCTTTCAGCTTGCAATTCTCATGCCTTAGTCTCTACAGCCAACCAAGATTACAGGCATTCACCACCATGCCCAGCTTGGAATTTTTTAAAGTTATTTTATTTTTATATGTCAGGACTTCATCTGACAATGATTGTATTTTCTTTTGCTAATGTTTTGAATAGAATCTGTACCTTATACCACAAATAACCAAAAAACTCACTCTTTATGTAAATATGATATTGTCTTAGCGTGAGTGGAATGACTCTACAGTTCTTTAAGTGACTCCCTAAGTATCATCAAGCAAAATGTCAAATCTTTGATATTGTTCCATAAGAAATTTGGAAAAGAATGTGGCACATTAAATGTATATTCTAATAAAATTAAAAAGCCTTGAAAAATATGTCCCAGATACTTGTGCTTTAATCTATTAGGACTAATGTTTTAGACTGTATAGTTGAGAAAATAAATGTTGTTTAGAACCCCACATCTCAGTGATTTATTTAATCAATGTTTATTTCCCACTCTAAAAGGTCTAAAGTGAACAAAATCTAATGGTCAGGCAGGTATACTGTGTGACTTACATCTGAGATAGTTTTCAGTACTCTGGGGTTCCTGCATTTCATGGGTTTTAAGAATCATTTTTCCTCTACAATTTGTTAGTATCACAAGAGTACGTGTTTCCATCAAAAATATCAACATTAGTCTCCCAGACTTTAGAAATCTTCACTTTGTGATGGTGTGCTTTGGGAGAGGCATTAGCTTTCAGAATCAGTTTCAGCCTTCAGCACACTTGTTCGTGCTACTTGCCATCTTGAAGTATTTTTTCCAGCAAAAAGTATGCTTAGAGAGTTATTTTGTGTATGGAGACAAACTTGAATTTAAATTTAACTTGCCTCTTGGCTGATTCATGTCTCTTAACCAGTGATGAATTTCAATTAATCATTTTACATGAATAATAAATGTAAAGGCATATTTAATAGAATAAAATTATAAGTAAAAAGACAATGAGCCATTTTGCCTTCATTAGGATTGCCAAATGAGAAAGAAATTTAATGTATTTTAAATATTTGTAATTTAAAATTATTGTACTTAAAATATTATAGCAATACCTTTAAAACTGTTTCTTTATCTTAAAATATATGATTGAAACTTTATAACTTAAAGATTATTTTTTTAAACCTGAACTCAATGAATCACATCTCACCAGGTGCAAAACTCAAAAATGAAGGCAGAGAACTTGTATATTAAGAACAAGATTATTTTTTTTTAAAAAAAAATAGATGGCTATTTTAAAATCTGAAAGATAATGTTGAAAAGATCCTTCAGAATGAAAACAGAAGATTAGACAAGGAGATTAAATTTTCCTAACATGATTCTAAAATGAGAGAAATGAGATATGGAAAAGGGGAGACAGAACATGAAAAAATAAAATTCCCTACTGCTGAGTGGGAATGTGAATCTTGAAAGAGTTTTAAGTCTTTCCACAAAGTAAAAAGTGATCATGAATAAAGGTGCCAAACCCACAGTTGTCCCTGTGTTACCACCAGTTTCTCTGTCTAAAGACACAGGAGAAGTTGTTTCATGTTTTTTCAGATAAGATTTAAAACTAAACATACAAGCCAGTCAACCTTTCTTTAAACTATGAGCTAAACATAAAGACCATGGTGTCAATACAGACTTTATATCCTGTGATATTACTGTGTCTGTGTTTTAAACAATTTCATCTGTTGCTTTATGAATTTTTAAAAATGACTGAATTCTGTAATGGAGTCCTTTGTAAATTACCTGATAAATTTTGAATAAGAAAAAGTTATCTACCATATCTAGGAAGGCATTAAAATTAATTAATCTATAGAACCAGAAGTAAAAGTGTCCCAGAAATGAATGTAAACTTGCTAGTTTACATTTAACTTATGGATTCTTACCATGTATCCATTAAATTATAAGATTTGAAGAAAAACATTTTAAGAGAGTTTGTACTAGTTATTTGTCTTGGCTAAGGGAAGTCAGACCTCTTAAGACCAACTCCATTCCTCTTTGATATACCCCTAAATGCTGTGTGGTCCTCCACTGGCTTTGACCTTGTTTTTCAGTTCCTACTCTTCTGTAGCACTTTTTGTTCTGACATTATTTAAATAGTGCTCTCATTCTGGGTGGTTCTACACATTCTGTATTATCAGTAACAAGCACAGGGTAATCATTAATTATTGAAGAAATACGAAGGAAAATTACTTCTAAAAAATAGATAAAGAGAGCTAATTATTTTCTTTAACTTTTTTAAGACCTAAATATAATTACTCAAAAACTTGTTCTTCATTTTTTTTTTTGATGTCACACTGGAAAGACATGAGAGAGACACATGGACAGACACAGGGGATGTATAAAATTTTCTGAGGTTAAACCTTGTTGTGCACACCCATTTCTCATGTATTTGCTTAAAATTCTGACTTCTTTTCTCTAATATATAAAATCATTAAGATTTGGTAAATTAGAATGCTTATTAGTTTTGACTTTACATCAAAATTGATTGATATTTTCTTGCCAAGAATTTATTTATTTCATGATCCTCAGATTTTTGAGGCTTGCTTAATATTCTTATCATCTTTCTCTTATGCTTGCATTACTCAGAGACAGAATTGCTGTATTCTTTCATATGTATTTCTTAAGAGCAAAAACTTCAGAGTATTTGTTTGGGTATCAAAGGTATTTTAAATTAATCTCATGGTAAAACAACTCTAAATACTCCTTTCTATGTTTTACATTTTCAAATTGAGGTTTTTTTCAGAGCATATTTTACTGAATATTTGTGTTTCACAATAACAGACTCAGAAATTTCAGTCACTAAAAGCCATTTATTTACTGATATACGTGCAATTTGGATTTTTAATTTTGTGCAGCTACAATCATATTTGATAATAATAGTTATGATGCTTTCATGAACAAAAGTATATTACAAAAATAGATGTATTTCACTATACCTTAATAAAAATGGACATGTATATGTATCATTATTTAAATGTTTATTTTCACCTCTGGGTATATTTTACCAATATTATTATAAAATAAATCATATAGCATTTATTAATTTATGTTTATTTGGTTGTACCACATTTATTTATTATGTTATTGTTGTATACATATTACTGGTTAACACATTCTTTTTTTTAAAGAGAAAGAGAGAGAATTTTAATATTTATTTTTTAGTTTTCAGCAGACACACATCTTTGTTTGTATGTGGTGCTGAGGTTTGAACCTGGGCTGCATGCATGCCAGGCAAGTGTGCTACAGCTTGAGCCACATCCCCATCCCCAGGTTAATACATTCGTAAAAAGAAAATGCTATTTGATAACCATAGTAATGGAATATTAAAGAGCTTATTAAACTACTCTTTTAATACATATTTTCTTTTATCTTTCTAAAACCTTCTAAAATGTGTAAATGTATAAATATACACATTAAGGAACAAGAGATCCTATGGCAATAAGTAATATATCAAAGAATCAAAACCTGATAAATTCAGTGCTAGAATTAACAGTTTTCCTGAATTGCAGGTCAACGATGTCTCTAATGCAGATAGTAAGCAAAACATTAAAATAACTAAATAACTGTAATTGAAATGATTCAGCAAACTATTTGGCATGACCATATATGGCCTCTATTTTAATCAAATATATATTAGATTTACTTATAATATTTAGGTTAATTTATTCCTTTATTTCCTCTATCTCTTCTTTGAGAAATGACCTCTAGTAAACAGCCTCATTTGGCCTCAGGATATGTGTACAGTAAGAAAAAAAGTCTCAAGAGTTCTATTATATTCATAATATATTCACATATTCCCAAGGCCTTTCACATTCTAGTCAGTCACACACAGCAAGCAATTTGAAAGTTCATGAAGTTTTGCAATATAACATTGTTATCCTTCCAAGCCCTTTCTAAGAATTCTGTGTGATTTATTGAAAACATCAAGGAAAATGAATATGTCTTTTTAAACCCAGAACTTGAAATGACACTGGACTCAAGAGATCAAGTTTATGAAGACAGGAGTTATGTGTTATGGCTTCTGTTTATCTGCAGAAGAGCTGTCAAGGTGAAAGGGGTTGTGTGAGAATGGCCTTAGGCCTGAACCTAAGCAACTCCTGTAATGCCAGATTCATGAGACCCCAATAGACCTCCAGGAGCTGAATCTGATGTAGTCAGACAAGAGTGTTTATTGTAAGCTCAAGCCTGGACTCACAACCATTTCAGATTTAGTGGTCCCAAAGAATGAGTCTTGACCCTAAATTCATTGAGGATTAATAGATTTTGTGGGATATTGTATGCATCACAACATCACACAGCCAATCATTTCACATCACAGAAAAGTCAAACAACAACTCTTAACATTGATTAGCACATTCATTGGCAGAAACAAGTTGTGTAAGGGTGATTGGTTAGTTCAAGTTGTGGATACTTTTGAACCGATTGGTTTAGGCCATGAGAGGTTGCAAGAGTGTATATGATAAACTTGCCTAATCATGATACCAATCAACAAAAGTACTGGGAAGGTCACCTGGTGTTTCAGGTATTTTCTGTGTCTCATGTTTTTTGTGGTAGCTAGGGGGTTGCTGTGGGTCCTAACCTAGTGTAACTGAGTCAGGATCACTTGGCATGGAAGATCACTCCAGTTATTTACAGACAAACAACTCAGCAGGGTTAGTATATGCCTAGGAGCACTCTGAGTTTTTCCATGGACAAGGGTAACTCCTCCTTTTGGACAGGCTTTGCTCTGAAGTGGCTGGTTTCTCAAAAATGGAGTCACATCAGTTTCTCACTCCATTTAAAAAAATCCATTTTGAAACCTGAGGTCATTAATAGAGGTCACTTTTCACCAGGCACACCCACAGAGCCCTCTAATATGGCCTCAGACAAATTACTTGCCCTCACCCTGATAAGCTGAATAAAGCCTCTGGCAGGCTTTCCTCTCCTGATAAGAGTGAAAGGTGAGAATATCAGGATGGAGACCACCAGACCAGATATTTCTGACCTCAGGGTAAATGGGAATTCTGGTGGCACCTGGTAATTACAAGGTTTGGTAAAAAATAAAAAATAAAAACAAAATTTAGTATAAAAAATAGAGCTAAAAACAGGGATTTAGCCAGCCTAAACGAGTATGTACTCCAGCTGGAGAGTCTGATGAGGACCTACACTGACATCCCATCACTTGCCATCATTTTCCTATTCTCTGTGTGATCCTCACTGCTCTCAAACTCTACCGCCTTGTCTGGACCTTTGTGTGAGCTGCAACTTCTCCCTGTGACCCTCTCCTCAACTGGTCGTCTACTCCCCACCAGAAAAAGCCTGTTTTGCTTTAGGACCTGATCACTGCTGTTGAGTGAGTGTGAATCTGCAGGACATAAAGCCTAAGGCTTGAGAGTTTTGAACTTAGCATTCAGAGGAAATGTCTGTCACTAGCCTGTCATGATTAAATCTGTTTTGCAATGTTCAGAATTAATCTAATATTGTTTTCTGGGAATTAATTAATCTAGAATTGCTTGGTGTTATTTGATTATCTCCACTGCAGGGCCGATCATTAAGGATTGTTGTTTTCTTCATTAGGAACCTATAGAGTAAAGTTGTATTAAGAATTTGAGTGAATAAAGAATTGAAAGGGGCAGAAATGCATGGACATTCTTTATTTCTCCCCTTGACTGCAATGCCACAAGTTTGCTCCCTGGCAAAATGTTGTTATTATTTTTAAAGTATTAAATTAAGGAATTCTTATCACTAAAGATTATTATTATCTTCAATTCTAAATGTTGACTTTACTTTTGGCATTATCTCTGTCCTTTGACTGTTATTGTTATGGCTATTTACTGGTAATGAGGCCTTGCTTTCCCAATGCTGAAGTATAACACCAGAGAAGCACATCAAGGCAAGTTTAGAGTGGAAAGTTGAAGCTTTATTAAAGGACAGCAGAAAAGACTTCTCCCTGGAGGAAGAGGGGGACCCAATGAAGTGGTACCCCCTTTCTCCACAGAAAAGTCCACTTCACCATGGCTGATTTGGAGACTATCAGCCAAAGAGTCTCTGCAAAAGAGTTCAATGTAGATAAACTTTCTATTTTTGTGTTGCCCTGTTTACTTGGCCACTGGCCAAGGTGCTGGACACCCCCTTACTATTTTCACAAATATATCCAGTATAGTACTTTGAAGAAATTGCAAACAAGGCCTCTGGCCTTGAGCTGGGCTTCACAGAGATCTCTACATTTTTAAGATAAGTTACAAATTGGCTCCATGGTAACAGCTGGCAGAGGGAGGAAGAAAGGGAAGAAGAAGTTCTCCTCTTTTCAAGTGTTGTCATTGAAGTGTTAACTTGCCCAGAACAGTGTAAGAAAAAGCTGCTTTTATGTGAACTTCTGCAGACTGTAAACTTCTGAGCCCCTCTACTTACATGCTGGGTATAAAACTCTGAAACTCCCTGAACTTGGAGGGATTGATTGATAACAGCAAAAGCTGTGCTTTCTGAACCTGGATGCAGCCAAATGAAACTGTTTCTTTCTATCTTCAGTGCCTTGCTTCATTTGTCCCTACAACAAACTAGGACACAGCACTGGAAGGACTACTGTCACATGTGATGAGTCAGGTTTTGCAAGAGAAAACACCAACTGGGCTGCTATCCCATACATCTTTCCCACTTAGAGTAGCAATCTGACTCTGATTATCACCCCCAAACCTCTCCCCACAACAAGAGGCCTTTACATATAAGGGTCTGCTGACTGTCCCATGTCAGTCACATGTTATTTGGAAGCCAATGACAGATCCACATGGCTTCACCACAGATGTTTTATCAGACATCTGCACTCCACTGCTCCAAGGCCAGTTCCCAGGAGGCTCCAACTCAATGGCATCTCTGTTCTACACCATTTTCATGAATTCCAGTCAATAAAGAAACTATCTGGTTCAGTCATGATGAGCAACAGGAGATCGGATGGATCTCCAGTTCAGAAATTCCTGGTCATGAGAATTTCAAATATTTCACTGTATTGGTCTAGACATCATTCAAGGATGAAGTAGGTGGCACTGTGGGTCTCAATTCTTTCAGGAACCATTAGGTGTGAGAAAACTCCATTCAAAGAATAATATATATGAGAGAAGAGAGAGAGAGAGAGAGAGAGAGAGAGAGAGAGAGAGAGAGAGAGAATATATATTAAAGACATGTAAAAGGAGAAATAGATATGCAAATTCAAATTCTTAATGGAATATATATCATTCAAAGATCACGAAAATATTTATTTGACTTTACATAGGGTTATGTATAAACTTGTTCAAATATGGAGCTCACCATTGGTTGAACTTTCAGTTCCCCTGGGGTTTGGTGGAAGTGATCTGTTCATGGAATTTGTAGTTGCCAAAGTCAGAATACTCACATGAATGTACCTGTGATAGCAGGAAGGGCAATCTATATGTATATAACAATACATGTTCTTACCCAACCTACAGAGAAAGGGAATCCATAAGTTATATATTTGTTAAATTTGACGATACATGGAGAAGCATTAGAATGAAAATGTGACTTGTGATATAACACATACCCTTCATAAAGCAAAAGGAAAATCAAAATACACAATTCCTCCTATGAACTTTCTGCATTTCTCTATTTTAGGTTTGCTTTTATGCATATGTTAGGATTAGTACTCAGAGTCTAGTAGGGTATGGGTTAGGGTCAGAGATTCAATACTTCAAAGGGAAAATATTAAAATCAATCCAATGTGTATATGAACATGTGCTACACAAGATCACCTCCCACTGTCATCCAGAAAAATGCCTTGACATTACCATCACCCCAAGTTATACACAATTAGAGGGAGAAGAAGAAGAATATCTGTGAATACATACTGGAATGGAAAATGCTCAGCAGTTCACAACCTTGTAGGTGGCAGAGGAGATTACAGTGACTGAGCCTTTAATATCTCCTACTCTTGGTTGTGCCCTTCCAAAACCTGATCTCAGGTAGTATTTTACTGAGTCTCTGGAAACAAAGAATTGAGAAACAGAATGCATTAGTGGAAAGCTTTCCAGCACTCATCCTGGTGAATATATGAATAGACTGCTGCTTGCTTTGCAGATGGGCAAGACCTACAATGTTCCTAAGTTCCTGTATTTTTCCTGAATTTTGGCCACTCTCCAGAATGGGCTTGTGGTTTTGTGTCCAAGATATGTACCAGCTCCAAGCTCTCTGAAATGGCCATTTCCTGGATTGTTGAAAGGAATGTCAAGCATCTTAGAAAACTCAGAAATCAGTGTGACCGGTAAGGGTCTCAGTGGAGAAACCCTGCTTGGCTAGATAGCAAGTCAAGTAGCATCATCAGGAGCTGTCAGTGCCATAGTGTACATCTTGTGCAGAAGTCTGTCCCCCAGCTGTGTTCTTACCTATTGTTCAATTCCCCTGCAAGTAAGGAAGGTCTTTGCCTCAGGCCACACCTTTGTGAAGCCTCAAGAAAACAGTTTCAAAATGGAAATTAAGGGGCCTCACCTGTGGTTTTTTGGTAAAGTGCTTTGTGAAGGGATGTGTCTGAATCAACCTCTTGGCACTGGGTGAGGCTGTGGCTTAGATTCTCAGCACCCCATGAAACTAAATAAAGATCCTATATGTCCATCCAAAACTAAAATTACAGAAAAGAACAGTAATTTTGGATTAAGTCTTTCACCTCTTTCTGGTAAGGCTCCTGACCTCCATTTAGTTTGAAAAGGGATTTATTCATCAAATGAGGTGTTCCAAGCCCTGAAGTAGCTAGCATATAAGTGGTTGTGTTTTCTGCCTTGGACTTTGAATAGCTGGGATAACAGGTATACACCATATCATTACACATAAAGAATCTACCCCCAGCAGTCAGTAGGCTTCTAATTTGAGAAGTAGGGCAGTATTAAACAAATTCTTCTACTTAATCTCATCTAAAATTAGTCAAGTTCCCAATGAAGCTACAGAAACAAAATTTCTATCAATATTCTCTATTGATAGAAATTTTTATTTGCCAAACTCAGTTGTAGTCATATCCTATGGAGTGATAGTCATATTCTATCACTAACTTTAGCATCCCAGATCTGGTCTTTTTATTTGTCAAAGCCAGCTCCCCAGTTCCTTCTCTGCCTCAAGGCGTCCCATTGCCATGGGTGAGCCCACTGCCCCTTATTTAAGGCAGTGTACTCTCACTTCAGTAACTCCTCATGCTCTGTCTAGTGAGTGTCTCCTTCAATTATCTGTTCACAAAAAGAACCTTGAACTACAAACCTTGTCATTGCATCCATCTTGCAAGAAAATCTTTCATGATTAGAAGTTGAAAACAACTAGAAATAGAAGAAAGAAAAACAGCTGGATGATATAGTGTATACCTGTGATCCCAGCTATTCAAAGTCCAAGTCAGAAAACACATAAGTTCTAAACCACCCTGAACCCCTTGACCAGATTCTGTCTCAACATTTTTAAAAGGGTCAGGATTTAATTCTGTTGCTGGGAGTATGCATGTCTAGTATATGTGAGACCATGAATGCAATTCTTGATACTGAAAAAAATGAAAAATGCAAACAACAACAAAATAAAGATCACACATGAGAAATTACCTTCTAATACATTAACTAATCAAAAAAACAAAATATTTTCTTCCCAAAATGGAAAGAAGACAATTTTACATGCTTTCACTTGTTCTTTTTAACATATTAGAAATCCTGGTCAGATCAATCTGAAAGAAGTACAGGCAGAGGGCATGCCAAATGGAAATGTAGAAGTATAAAAACCTCTGTTTATCAGTGAGATAAAGTTATATCTGGAGAATCTCAAGATTCCAAGAAAATAATCACCACAATGAATAAATTCAGCAAAGGTGCCAATACAAAAACCCCACACACACAAACTGTGTTTCTATACACTAATAATAAATATTTATATATATGAAAAGAAAATCAAGAAAACAATTTCATCTGACAAGTAAAATAAAATGTAATACTACACCCAATGTATTACTACCCAATCAAGTAGATCAAACGTGAAGACTTTAAAACAAGCAATGAAACTTAGAATAACAACAAAAAGTGAAAGATATCAAATGATCATGGGCAGGAACACTTAAACTTGTTAACATATCAACACTATCCAAAGAAATCTACAGTTTCTGTTCCATCCCTAAAAATTTCCTAACTTCTTTTTTTCATGAATACCATTTTTATTTCATGTTTTTATTTACTCATATTCGTTTTACATGAGAGTAGAGAATATTTTGATTTATTCATAAAAACATGGAATGGATCTTATTCAAATTAAGATCCCAGTCTTGTTGTACGTGATGCAGAAATTATTCATTGCAAAAATTTAAAATTCCATCCTAAAATGATAGGGAATGTGAAAACAACCAACTTCAGGAACATTTTGAACAAGAACAAAATTGGTGGTCTAACCTGTCATAATTTCAAGACTCCATGCTATAAATTTACCAGTCATACAAATACAAAATATAGAAATGTTGATTAATAAAACAGGGTAAGAAATTCAGAAATGAAAGAAAATAAGTTCTCAAGTGATTTCTGTCAATAGCATTCCACGGAAATTGACAGTATTTTCCACAAGTACTGTTGAGAAGACTGAAATGATAGCAACACATGAAACAAGGAAGTTGGGCCCTTATCTGACACCATGGACTTAAATTAACTCAACATAAATAGGGGACCTAAATGTAAGATCTGAAATATAAAACTCATAACACACAATTGAAAAAGCCCATGACAAGGGATTTTGACAGAGACTTTTTGAACAGCACATCAAAAGCACAGGCACCAAAAGGAAGAAACAAACTGAACTACATCAACCCGAAAACTTTGATTCATCAATGGACACATTCATTAGTGAAAAGATGACTCACTAAATGCAAGAAAGCATTTGAAAATTATATTTGTGATTAGAATTTAAGATCTATGATATAAAGAGCCCTTATACCTCAATAAGAAGAAAACAGCAAATCAATATTAAAATGGGAAAAGGACTTGCACAGGTATTTCTCCAAAGAAGATATGCAAATGGCTGAGAAGCACATCAGAAGATGTTCAATATCAATACTAAGTGGAGAAATCAAAATCAAAATCAAAATCAAAATGAGATCCAGCTTCAAACACAAGATGAAACAGGAAGAAACAGAAAACAGAAAAATCCCTGATCGGCTCCCATTCTCCAGTCCAGGAACAAAGAGGCACATCCACCCACAACCACAACTAAAACAGAAAACACCAGTGCTGCTGAGAATGTGATGGAGCCAGAACCCTAGTGGGTTAGAATGCAAAGTAGTGCAGGCTCTATGGGAAACTGATTGTTGGTTCCCCAAATTATCAAAAGGATCATTCAAATGACCCTTCAATTCTTCTTCTTTTGAAGAGATATTTATATGCTTGTAATTACTACAGGGTTATTTATTATACTCAAGGGTACATTGAGGAAGAATCTTTTTATTTTTAGCTGTGCATTATAGTTATACAAAAGCATGGAATATAGTTTGTTCCAAGTCAGTCTCGAGAACTTGCCCTTTCCCTCCCTTCCTCCCTGACCCAGTTTCCTTTCTTCTTCTATACTGGTCTTCCATCCATGTATTTATAATTTTCTTAACTCGTGCTTTACAGATATACATAAAGATAAAACTCACTGTGGCCTCTTCATATATGTATATAGGATAGTATGGTCAATTTCATTCTACAATTTTGCCCTTTTCCTATCCCAAGGAAGAATTTTTTTTTTACATGTAGCACATGATGAAGTATTATTTGGTCTAAAAAACAAAGAAAATCCTGACCGATAGTAGAGTAGGTATGAACCTTGAGAATACATACTGTATGATCCTAATTATATGAAGTACAGTACACAGAATAATTAAAATAATACAGAAAGGAGAATGGTGACTTCTTGGAGCATGAGGGAAATTGATGATTACTGTCTAACAAATGAGCTTCAATTTTGCAAGATGAGAAAAGTTTTGTGGCTGCATGCTGGTTTCCAAAAATGGAAAAAATAAGTGTACTGAACACCACTGATGTGCCTTCCCAAATAGCTGACATGGCAAAACTTTGCTGTGAATATTTGAAAATGTATATAAAATTAAACTCATTCGGCTTATTTCCACACAAACAAAAACCAAGTAAATTCTCCACTAGTAGAAACTTATTAAAAGGAAGTTCTCTATGAGTAGAAATGTGAAAGGATCATTCAGGTTGAAAGGATGAATCACTCACTTGGTCATGCAAAGAAAAAAAGAATACAATGAGGGTAGCTCCACAGGAAAATTTAAAATAAGTATTATTGTACAATCAATTCTTAACTCCTCTCCTAATCTGACTGAGGTGCAGTGGTGTAATAATTATAGAGCTTGTGATGTTGCCAGAGATGCACACCATGAGGCCAGTCATGTGCACATATGGGCCTAGGACACCACCAAGCTGGGAGGGCCAGTGGAGACTTGGTCTTAGGGTCTCTGTCTTTGTCTTGGCAGAGGGAAAAATGCAAGGGAGGATGCAACATGTGGGCAAACAAACAACTCTCTCAACAATTGTCCTTGAATCTGTGAAACTCCTGGCAGCTTTCTTCCAGAGTCAGTCCCTTTGAATCACAATGGCCATACCTTACATCTTGGAGAAAAAGGTCCCCCCACCACTCCTGAGGGACCATCCCTGATCAGCTCCCATCCACCAGCCCAGGATCCAAGAGGCACATCCACTCACCACCACAAGTAATGTAGACAGATGTCAGATAAGAATGAGAACGCAGAAATCACTGTTGGAGCTCCAGATCAACAGGAACAAGCATTAGTGCTCTTGGGAAAGGCTTGCCATAACCAATGTGTTTCTGCCATCCCTTACGGCCACAGATGCACACATGCCACCCAGCCACAGAGACCTGTGAACACCTCTTGCTGAGGCACATACATGGAAAGATGCACACTCATTAAAACCCCTTCCACCACAGATATCATTAAAACACCTCACATTTAGAAACAGGTGCATGACCCACAACTCACTGCCATCCCAACAAAAACTCAGATGCATAAATCACCTTTATCCCTGCTTTCCCCGAATACACACACCACCACTTCCTTTCTAAAAAACTATACTCATACCCACAAATACACATGCCTGTTATCACCCAGGTACTGACGGACATGCAATTATAATGTATACTTTTCCAATGCAGGCTTATACATTCCTATATACTCTACACTTCCTGAAGGCATGCACATGATATAACCAAACACTGAGTATTCATGCACCCAGAAATACAACATACAACCCCCCTACACACACACACACACACACACACACACACACACACACACAATAAACCCTATTTGTTACCAGAAGTCACATAAACAAAACCCTAAGTACTCTGGAAAATCTCACAGACTTGATCCTCTCATCAGAAATACAATATACATAAAAATCTCTTTGAACTTCCCCAAGATTGAGTGGAACCAGAAATACCCTGATTACAAAAATGTAACATTCTTAACCCTAAATGACACAGGTACAACCACCCACATACACACATAAACATGAGTCCATATTCCCAGAATCACTTGATACGCAAACACCAACTCTGAAAAACACATAAATTTTCCCAACCCTCTCCAAATGTACACAACAATGATGTCACCTACAATCTACTCATTGTCATTTCCCAAATACATACATAACACATGTGTGGCCTTAATACACATATTTTACCCTGCACTCTAATCTCACACCCTTCCCTAAATAAAAAATTAAATTAAATTAAAAAATCAATATTTTGTGAATATCAAAAAGTATTCACCAAAATACTCCATTCAAACACTCTTCTTAATAATTATTCACAAGTCCCACCATGACATAATAACCCATATACACTGTCAGTACCCAATCCTCCTAACTTGTATTTCCATATAAATATAACTTCTATATTATCTCAGTGGAAACACACACTACCCATCTACTGTTTGAGAATGAATACTCAGCCATCACACTTCCTAAATACATTCACAGTCCTAGATTATACAAGTCTGGGAACACACGTGTCCATCTGAATCTACAAATCCACAGTACTCCCAAAGACCCAAAGTACATGCAGTCAGTCTCTCACTATTAAAGGGCACAGAACTCACTATTAATATACAAAACTGCTCATTCTTTCTGATATACTCAGTTAACAGCACACAACACTGTGGAGCTCTGAAAATCCTCAATAGCATAAACTTCCTATCTTCCAGCTGCCTGAGTGTAAACCCAGAGTTCCTCATGCCCAAATTAAAACAAATGCACAGCAAAACCCAAACAATTCCAATCAAAAACCTTACTTACAAACTCTCACACATATTCCAGTCGCCTCCATGAAACACTTAAAATAGACATGAAGTAGGACTGAAGAGGCTGGATACCACAGGAATTTTCAGAAAGCAGGTTTATTGGCTGTTGCCAACCAGTCCAGAGTGTGGCTCATGCCTGAAACATTCTAGGGACAGATAATTTCAAAATATTTTGAATTTATGTCCCATGGGGGAAAAGGGCTTGAAGATTCACTTGACAAGTGTTTTTCATTCCATTCACTAGGCCAGACAGATGTTTCACACGTATTTACCAAAAAAAAAAAAAAAAAAAAAAAAAATTGGCATTTACAAGAAATAGGAAGCTACCAACCACAGTAATCTTTGCACACTTGCTGCTGATCTGACAAGAGAAGAAGCTTAATTATGGCAAGGGTCTTTTGGTTGAGAGTATCTGGTGTGCTTCAGATACACATATCTTCAGACCACACATCAATCAGTATCACCCAAAAAGCAATCACACAAACACTCCCTAAGTAACTGAATGGAGCAAACAAATTACTTATTAACATGACAACAATTTGTATTCTCAAAAGAAAACATTTACAATCACCTCTATGTTGCAAACATGCACATACACAGAATGCCTCAGAATATGAAGTTCAACAACAAATCTCAGATGTACAGACACTGCTAACTCCTCCTACATACTCATAAAAGACACCCCTCCATTCCCAAGAATTACATGATCATCTCAAAGCCCTAAACAAGAAAATACACAGCAGTCCACTTGAGACATTATCAACAGAATCTATACACATCTATGTGCCACATATACATAATTCCAAACACCCCAACATACCCCATGATTCCATTCTCTCCAAATCTCTGAACACCAAAGATTATGTCCCTAAATTCTGACCTAGACATCATGAACATACACATACATTCTAAAATCTGAAAATGCACAGATCCAACACATAATAGTAAGACAACATCCTAACTCCTCTCAAATGCATTCACAATAGTCCACAATGCAAACAACACCTACAGATGCACCACTAAAACCCTAAACACATGTCCTGCCAGAAAGGTACTCAGCCAACAATAACCAAAGAAATCACTCAGAAAATATTTACACACGACAACCAAACAGTCCCACAGAGGAGAAATTATTGTGTCTTGTTTCATATGCTTTCCATACTTATACACATGAAACACATGAAAGAACAAAGTCCTGGTGCTAGAGGGACAAGTTCTTGTGTTCTCTCTCTCTCTGTCTGTCTGTCTCTCTCTCTCTCTCTCTCTCTCTCTCTGTCACACACACACACACACACACACACACACACACACACACAAACAAATACGCACACACATATACAGAACATTACATACATAATCTGAACACTGAAACACCCAGTTCAAGGATTTATCTTGTGGGCCCTGCACACAGAGGTAGAGGGGTGAAGATGCAGATTTCAGGCACATACCTTGCTGTTGAAAATGTAAGAAAATATAAAAGTGCAATGGAGAGAGCACATTCTCTCCTATAAAACTGAAAGGTACTTGCCAGCCACACAATAACTCCTCAATATAGAGAAAACTCTTCAAATAATAAGAGAGTACTCTCAGATAATGCTTCTGGAGATGAAGGTACTCTGGGACATTTAAGGGGTTTCTAAAAGAGAGAATCACCCCAAATAGATTCTTATGAGTATCTACCATCAGCCCAGATGGATGTCTTCTAGCTAGAGAGCAAGACCATTGTGCAATGTGTGTTCCAATGCCAGGGCTAGGCTTGTTCACCTGGGCTCCCCCCTAAGCCACATCAGCTCCAATTTCTGAATGGGGTCTGCAGTGTTCTCACACAAGAGACCTTTGGCATCATTACATGCCCAAATTCTAACCTGAAGATATTACTGGCATGTTTGTTGGTCAAAAAATTAGTGAGTAAATTGTCAGCTTTTCTGTGTTACCTTCAGACAGAACAGGTGAATCTGGTTCGAGGAAAGTCTGGGGCGTCTTATATTTTGGACAGCAGCTCTCCTAATCACTTTCCAAACCAGTGATAATGTACCTGAGATCACCACATTCAAAGGTGCAGAGATTTATTTTGGCTCATGGTTTCAGAGATTAGAGTCGATGGTCACTTGGCCCTCTTACCTCTGGACCTGTAGCAAAGCAGAACATCTGGCCAAGAGTGTATGGCATAGGAAAACTGACCACCTCATGGCTGCTGGGAGGCAGAGAGAGACAGAGACAGAAGTGCATTAGGGTCCCAGTACCCCATCAGTGGCACATCCTCAATGAGGTAATTTTCATCAAATGGGCCCCAGTTTCCACAAGCTTCCAACACCTCCCAATAATGACTTCAGCTTGGAACCATATATTTAATAGTGAGCTTTTGAGGAACACCAAATGTTAATGCTAGAACATCTACCCCTTGTCCCCAAAAGCTCATGTCTGTCTCACAGCAATAAATAATTAGAAATAAATAAATAAACAAGCATTTGGACTCCAAGAGTCCACAAATATCAATAGTGCATTCTCAATAGTTTTTGCCCAAAGTCTCTTCTGAGACTCAAGGGAACACAGTGACGCTGAACCCTGAATTGAACGTTTTTTTTTTCTGCCATTCTCTTCTTTTTAATTCATGAGTATAGCTTTCTTTTCTCCCCACACCCTCAACCCTATCTTAATGACTAACCATAGAGTCAGTTAAAAGCACAAAAGTCAGTTAAAAGGGCCCTTGCACTGGGCACCTTACTATGTCACAGGAAATGTCCAAATTAAAAGGTATTGGCAGAAGTGTACAGAAGACACTGACTAGGAGGGAAACCAGACACACACACCTTCAGAATTGCAAGCATATAAAAAATCACATTATCTTAGATTCACAGGTCTGGGATGTGTCAGGGTCCACTGGACCCAGATATAACGCACAGAATCCCACCTTCTTCAAATAACAGTTTTTTAAGAGAGAGAGAGAGAGAGAGAGAGAGAGAGAGAATTTTCTAATATTTATTTATTAGTGTTGGGCAGACACAACATCTTTATTTTTATGTGGTGCTGAGGATTAAACCTAGCACTGCACACATGCCAGGCGAGTGCGCTAGCACTTGAGCCACATCCCCAGCTCTTTAGTGACATCTATTTTTAGTTGTCTATCAATATTTATTGATTTATATATGGTTCTAAGAATTGACCCCTGTGCCTCACACATGCCAGGCAAGCTCTCTACCACTGAGCCATGACTCCAGACCCCTCTGAAGGACAGTCTGTCAACACTAGTAACCTGTGCTTGTGTCCACCTGCCCAAGACTGCGAGAACAATTCCACATTACACACTGTATACACTTTCACTCAGCAGTACTAAGCAAGATGAAACCAGGAGCTAGCCATTCATCTCTGAAATGCTGAATTGTTGCCAATGAAGCCTTTTCCTCTCCCACCACTCTGCCTCTTCAGTTACTGACTTTCATGAGTGGAAGCAAAGCAGCAGAATCAAACCTTTTGTAGCTGCATTGGCTGCAATCCTCATTAATAATCAAAAAAAAGTTAACACATTTCAAAGATACATCTACGCAGGGGAAACACAACTAACCCCAAAGGGAAGAAGAGGACAGCAGTAAGGAGAAGACTGAAAAAGCACAGCAGGGCACACGTTAAGTCTAGTGCTCCATTAAGTCTAGTGCTCCAGGTGTGAAACTAGGGCACCTGATGGTGTAATATGGGTGCCCTAGAGCTTGAGCATCCTTACCCCTCCAGCTTGGTCTGATGTGGGACCACTCCCTAGAACTTCTTTGCTCACTGACTTTCACTTACCTGAGCAGGGGTTCATAGGCCTGCCACTGCTAACTTCCACCACAACACTGGCTCCACACTCATAGTTTGATAAATCACTGTTTTGGGGGTTACTGGGTTGCACTCTGAATGTGATATGCACATCCTGTTCACCAGCGTTTCCTCTGAAGTATGAATGCAAACCTTCACAACCCCTCAACTCTTCACTCTGTAAGCCTGATAACCAGCATCACATGGACAATAACAAGGTCAGCTGAGAATGAGGATAGTAGCCAGACCCACCTAGACCATGGCCTCTGTTAGCCCATATGATGTTACTTACACAGCAAAATGAATCTGGACATAGGATTCTGAGGCTGCCTTTTGCACGCAGGGCACCCTGATAATCTCTCCACAAGTCATTGAGCCTGCTAAGGGTGGTGTCCTTCCCATTCCTGAGACGCCGAAAGGTGGCTTCTGTGTAATGGAACTAATCTCTTTACCAACCACACCATCTTTGGCCCCAACATTACAAAGTTTTCATTTCTGGAAAACCTGCAAGTATTTTAAATCTTTCTACCCTGGCTTTTGCTCCTGATCCCCATGGTATATCAGGCTGAAAGCAGAAAAATATACCCAGGCCATATCTCAAATGCTGTACTGCCTTTAATATTCCCTCCTGGATAAATTAGTCTGTGTTTTAGTTGCCTTTTACATCACTGTGACCAAAAAAATCTAACAACAATTAGAGCAGGACAAGTTTATGTAGCTCATAGTTTCAGGTCTCACTCCACTGACCACCAACTGCATAGCTCTGGGGCCATGTTGAGGCAGAACATAGTGGGGGAAGTGTAGGGAGTGGGAAAGCAGCTCAGCATATGGCAATGAAGAAGCAGAGAGAGAACTCTGCTCACCAGGGACAAACTATGAACCCTGGATCCGTTTCCTCCACTTGATCCTCCTCTTTGTCCTCAGCCTGGACGGGCTTATCTATCTGCCTGTGGTTGACTGGGAAGGCGAGAACAGGCCCATGGTGTGGCTTAACCTTTGTATTAGACCGCCTTGGGCCAGCTTGGGTTGACTCTGTGCCTAAGGCTAATGAGCGGAGCTCAGAGTCAAGGCATCTTAATTCTTTTAAAAGTTGGATCTGTTCCCGTCTATGTTGGAGAGACTTACGCAAGGGAGCCAGGTTAGGCAAGGTAAGTGGAGAAAAAATATCTGATGGGGCAGTTGGCCCCTGAAGGGCCAGAGCACAAAAGGCAGGAGGGATATAGGAGGGAGGTGGATGGGTAAGTCCTATAGGCTGTGGCAGGGTCCTGAGGGTGGCGGGTCTTCTGAATGGTAGCGAGCTGCTTCCTTCTCCAAGGTAACCTCTTCCCCAGGTGTCAATGTGTCTCTGGGATTTTAAACTGGATAAAGGCGGTTGGTAGCTGTTGGAGCCTTATTCATTAGGGTGGGATTTTGAGTGAGTCCAGGAAGGTTCCCAGGGTCCTGGGGAAACTGAGAAGGATCTATGTCTATACTAACTGAAGGGCATGCCTAGGGGGGACTAGAGGGATGAGAGGTCTTTTGCATAGCCTCTTCCCCAATCCTGACAAGTTTTAAGGTACCATTGTCAAAGGGTGAATTTTTAAGAATTTCATTTTGTTCCAGTAAGAAAAGGTGGGAACAGGCACCTTTTCTTGGCCAAAGGATTCATAATAATCTTTTAAACAGTCTCCTACTCTAAGCCATCTTTTACCATCAATGGTCCCTTCAAGGGGAAACCACGGACACAATTCTCCTATGTATGAAAAGAATAATTTTATGTCCTTTTTCTTAACACGTGCCACTCGTGTCTTGAGGGCCTCCTTGAGGCCTGACAAAAACAAATCATGTGACGAAACTGCTTGTCCCATGGTGGGTCATTCACTGTGCGTCGTCCCCACTCTCCTCCTGGATCTGTTTCTCCGTCGTATCTTCCAAGGCGATCGCGAGCTCCGCTTGGCCAAGTCTCCCTGGAGGACGGCGTTCCTTCTCAGTCAAAGGCTCGAGCCCCAATTTTTGGGCGCCAAATGTTCTGACCCGCAGTACACATCAACGTGGGCGGTGAACCTAGGTGGGGAGGAATGAAGGGACAAGAGACATGAAGGATGACAGCAAGACAGGAGTTCTGATCAAGCTGCAAACTTTTATTTTTCACACAGGGGTATTTATATGCTGGGGATGGGGAAGCTCTCTAAACAGCAATTGCTGGATGTGGGTGGTAAAACTGCCAGCTGCAAGATTTCTGATGATCCTGATAACCAAAGGATGTTCCAGGGAGATAGGTAGCTGCAGGATGTCTCCCAGGCAGGATGTCTCCCAGGAGGCTGTTTCTTGTAAATGTCATTCTATTCTTTGAAGGAGAATTTCCTTCTAGCCCCTGACACCATACCTCCCACAAAAAAGAAAATGCATTAACAGAAAAGAGTTCACACTGATCCTTCCTGAATTCCCCACCCCACTCCACCCACAACATCCAAAAATGGCCTTAATAGTCATTGCAGCCACGTTGATGCAGCACCTCCTATGTGCTAGGGACTGCTCTGCATAAATAAACCCCAGGAGACACACCAGTGTCTCCATTTAAGAAAGAAACTGAGGCAAAGAGAGATTTATTAACTTACCAATGTTCACACAGCTCAAAAGAGGCCCATAGGGGTTTTAAACCCGGGCCATTTGGTTTTACTCCAGACCCCTCAGACCAAAGATGCAGTAAGTGGGAGGAGAACATCAGACATATGATCCACCTATGGCAGGAGGAGACTTGGGTGAGTGGAGCCTTCTGTGACACAGACAGTGTCCCCTCTCGGGGGATGCAGGAAACAATAAACCAACATAAAAACTCAATTGAGAATACTACCAGCAGAGTAGAACACTTAGAAGATAGAACATCAGACAATGAAGACAAAGTATTTCAACTGGAGAAGAACATAGACAGCTCAGCAAAGCTGTTAAGAAACCATGAGCAGAACATTCAAGAAATATGGGATAACATAAAGAGACCAAACTTAAGAGTCATTGGGATACAGGAAGGTACTGAGGTCCAAACCAAAGGAATGAGCAATCTATTCAACGAAATAATACGAGAAAACTTCCCAGACTTGAAGAATGAGACAGAATCCCAAATCCTAGAAGCCTACAGGACGCCAAATGTGCAAAATCATAAGAGATCCACACCTAGACACATTATAATGTGCCTTATCAGTGGGCACAGGTAGAGAGGACAGGGGCTGCCACTCGGGGAGGCCTGTTCTAGAAGCATCCACCCATCCCTCCCCTTCCTCTCCACCCGCCCAGCCCCTCACATCCGCTGGTGGCCCCACCGCTCAGCCATTGTCCAGGCTGTTCCCCGCCCCCAACTCGCCCATTAGCAAGGACCCCTAACCTCCCTCTCCAGGAAGCCCTCTGGGTTCCCTTCCCTCTTGGCCTCGAGGCGCCTGCACCTCACCCCTCCCACACCAAGATGTCCATTTCTTGCTCCCTGTACATGACCATTGGATGGGGAAGCGTGGAGTTGTGGGGAAGGTGGACAGCTGGGTTCCCATCATCCTGGCACCCCCAGAAGTGGGGGGGAGCCCTGGCCAAGGGCAAGACCTCTGCAGGAGGAGGGTGGACGGGAGGGAGAGACCCAGGGAGTGCGGTGCCTCTATTCTCGGGCCTCCAGGAGTGAATCAGGTCCCTGGCCTTTATTCAAGAGTAAAGGATGCCACCACACACATGAGGAAGTTAGTAAATTCCCTCCCCTCCTCTCCCCACCCAGAAGGCTGCCAACTTCTAGATGGTAATGGTGTGTGGGATAGTGAAATCAGCATATCCATCAACACACTCCCTGCTCATCATGTACAGGGAAGGGCCAGTGGCTCCAGTTCCACATCATCATCCTCTGGAGGCTCCCGGGGCACCGGCTCCCAAATACCCAGAGGGAGGGACATCCCCCAGTCCCCTCCTAGCCGCCACCTGGCAGCCCCCAGGAGCTCTGAGGGACCATCATGAAGGGGACTCCTTACTACACAGACTGCCTTTGATTTGGGTCACAGTGAGTGGGACCTGTTGGTTGAACTTGGTGTGACAATGGTGGGCATCCTGGGTCCACCCCCATAGCCGGAGGCCTGCTTAGGAGCCTCCCCAGTGTTCCTCCCACTTGTCAAGTGAGCATGTCCAGACATGGGGAAGTAGGATGTGCTCCTAAAAGCATGTCTGAGGAGGTGAGGCTAAATTGCAGGGCCCTCTGCTCATAGGAAGGGACAGACAGCACATGGCTTAAGAACTGGGGATTAGACTCAGGGGCACTCAATCATTGAGCCACATTCCTAGCTCTTCTTATATTTTATTTAGAGATAGGGTCTGGCTAAGTTGCTTAGCATCTTGCTAAGTTGCTGAGGCTGGCTTTGAACTTGCAATCGTGCTGCCTTAGCCTCCAAAGCTGCTGGGATTATAGGCCTGAAGGACATAGCCTTTTTGTTGGGAAAACCTGGGTTCTATTCCCTGCCCTGCCACTTGCTACCTTGGAGATCCTGGACATGTGGCTTGGCTCTTCTGAGTCTCACTCTACCTATCTGCAAAATGGGGGTGATATCTGTAGCCCCTCTTTCAAGACTCTGTAAAGATTCACATGGATTTTATGTGGTGACTATATCCCACATAGCAAGCACTGGACTAATGCAGGCCTTTTCATAAAAGTATTTCTGATTCAAAAAAACACATTCCTGGTAATCCCAGTGAATCAGGAGGCTGAGGTAGGAGGATCAAAAGATTCAGGTGAGCTTGGGCAACTTAGTGAGATCCTCAAAATAAAAAATAAAAATAAAAATGTAAAAAGGGCCAGGGTTATAAGGCTCAGTGATAAAGACACCTGTGGGTTTGATCCCCAATTCCACAAAATAAAAAAAAATGATTTCATGAAATGCCAGGCATATTGTAGAGATGCAGTAAATATTCTTTAGATTGATGCTTGGCTTTCAGCAAGAGTCAAGTTGCAGCTGCCTTTAGTCTGAGTATTTTGTAGGTGCTCCATGGTAGACTAAGGTTTACCTTGTTTCCTGGGCCCTGGCAGCCTGGACACCCTTTGCCTCTTCACTGGAGGGCCAACAGGGGTTTTTGAAATGACCCTGTGGATGGGGTAAAGGGAGCAGGTTCTGTCCAGGGTGAGGTCCCTGGGAAGCTTTTAGCACGGTGTGTTAATGCAGGCTGGAAGGTCAGGAGCCCCGTGTCAGCCAATGAGACCTGAAAGCTTAGTCCCAGCCTGGAAGAAGGTTAAGGGCAATGTGCCAACATGTGGCTGACCTGAGCTTAGTTCAGATGTTGCCATTTACTGGCTGCGTGGCTACAGGCTTCTCTCTGGTCTGTGAAATCAGGCTCATGTTGTCTTCTGTGCTCATCAACCAGGTTGGGGTTGAGGATGCAATGATATAGAAAGAATGCATAGATACAATGGAGTGTGGGACACAAGTGTCCTGGGAAATCAAATGAGAACTTTGAACATCTTTTACAGAAGTCAGCAGAGTAAAGAGGAAACCTTGAACAGGGGCCCAAATCTTGGTTCTGTAAATTTGGGGCTGTGTGACCTTAGGTAAGTTACAGAACATCTCTGAATCTGGTTCCTCATGTGAATGCGTACTCTATTATCATGAAGGCATAATACTCTTTCCCACGATATTGCCCACCTGGCACTCGCTGTGCTCCAGGAGAAAACATCTCTGGCCAGAGCCTGCCACCACAGAACATGGTCTGTCCTTCTCTGACCCCAATCCACAATGCCACTTGAAGCAGATGGAATGAGAGGGGCAAGCTAGGGAAGAGCTGTGGAAGCTTGGTTGGATGCCAGGGAGCAGTGACAGTAAAGTGAGGTCCTGCCTGTCCTCCTGGTGGTCGTGCTCCGGCAGAGGGGTGCATGTTGGAACATACGCTACAAAGAGCAATAAGGCACGGGAGGGGATAGGTGTGGCAGGAGGCTGTTCTGGTTTGGATGTGAGGGGTCCCCAAAAAACTTAGCTGTGAGACAATGCAAGAGGGTTCGAAGGACAAGTGATGAGATTGTAAGAGTCTTAACCCCTCAGTGAATTAATCCCCTGATAGTGATTGACTGAGTGGTGACTGAAGTGGTGGGGTGTGGCTGGAGAGGAGGGTCATGGGCCAATTATTTGGGATATATATTTGTATTTGGCAAGTGGAGCCTCCCTCTGCTTTCTGATCATCATGTGAGCCCCTTCCCTCTACCACACTCTTCCGCCATGAGGTTCAGCTCACCTCAAACGTTGAGGAATGGAGCCTGCTGTCTGTGCATTGAGACCTCTAAAACCCTGAGCCCCCAAGGCAACTTTTCCCTCTCTACAATTGTTCTGGTTGGGTCCTTCCATAGTGCAGCAAAAAAGCTGACTAAAACAGAGACTATTTTCAATCAGGTGGCAAGGAAATCTTCCCATTTGGTGGCACAGGATACAGAGGAACAGACTGACCCAAGGTCAGCCAGCAAGGTTCTGAAATATTCCAGAGGTCTGGCCCTCCTCTCTGCACCACGCTGTGTCCAGGGTCCACTCACACTTTCTGCATGGCCTTGTCCTACTCGTGCCCACACCTCTGCAGGGACAGCCCAGCTGGCTAGCCCTTTCTTCTCTCAGGCACCCGAAGCTGCTGGGAGGATCTGAACTCCAGCCTGCCACGGCGCTCTCGGGTCCGTCCCTGCCCAGTCGTGGGGAGAAGGCTCAGGACCCTCTCCTCAGGGGGGGGCATGTTGGGGGCTAGGAACTTACAAAGGCAAATAATGTCTGGGTAAACATTGGCTGCTGATAGCTCCAGCTGTGGGGGCCAATGATGTCCCCTTGGTCCAGATGTTGGCCTCACCCACCTCCCTCCTGTGGCAGTACATTTGAGGAGAACATTGTAGGCCAGCGGAGAGCAACACAGAATGCGGGGTGGGGAGGGGGCTGGCAGGGCCACCCAGCACAATCCATGCACAGCTAGCCAGCATAGTCCTCCGCCTCCAGGGTTGTCCGGACAGCAGGGGTCACTCCTGGGCTGAGAGTGTACCAGGGAAGATGGGGCCACAGCCTCCCCTGTCCAATGTCCCAGATTTCCTGGCTGGGAATGAAAACTGAATCCAGAGGTGGAACCAATGCCAGGACCCTATGCTCTCCCAGGATAGAGTGAGCTCCTTGTCCCTGGAGGTATGTCAGCAGGGTCTGCACCTTCAGAGCTGGCGAGAAGCAGGCTACTCAGGGCATTGGAGAGGGTTGGGACAAGAGCCTTCTCTTGGATTCTTGCCAATTGCCCCACGCCTGATCCTGAAGCCCACAGGGTGCCCAGTCCACCCTCCCCTCCAGCACCAGGAGAGTCTAGAACTTGCTTCTTCAAATCTCCCTTCCCTGAGTGGGTCAATGTCTTGATGGGACCCTCCCCTGCCCCAGGTGCACACCGACACTTCTCCTAATGCATCCTGGCTGGCCCACTGGGAGCCACAGACGACATGTCACATGAGGGGACATAAGGGGGCTCTCACATTTCCCACGCCTGGGCTCCTGGGCCCCCAGCATTCATGATGGCTGATTTCAACATGAAAGGGCCCCTTGAGAAGGAGAGTCCCCCTCCATTTCCCCCTCGCCTCTGCTAAGCCCCACTCTGCAGCTAAACACTGTCTGAGCCTCCTTCCCTCTGGAGCACCCTCTCACTCACCTGCCAAGCCTTCCCCAGACTGCTGCAGCCTCACCTCGCAGCCTCTGCCAGCCAGGATGAGAATCCCAAGGTGGGGTGGGGGGCTCAGGGCTCCATACTGCAGAGGAGAAAGGGGGGTCAGTCTGTCCTAAAGGTATAAGCCATTTGGCCAACCATAGGCCAGAATGACTGAATAAATCTTCGTGGGTGCTTTAATGCTCTGAGGACAGGAGGTCTCCCAATCTCAAATCCAAAGACAGCCAGAGCAGTGAAATTTACTATGAGGCCTTCCAGGCATCTGCCCTAAATTTTCGAAGTGGCATTTTTTTAAACCTTTTATTTTGGCCTAATTTTAGATTTACAGAAAAGTTGCCAAAAATAGAACAGATAGCTTCAGTACACCCCTCACCTAGCCTTCTCTAATATTCACATCTTACATAACCCTAGTAAATGATCAAGCCTGAGAACTTATCCTTAGTTCAGTACAATCACCTGAACTTCACATCTTATTGGATGCTGGGTACAGTGGTGCATGTCTGTAATCCCAGCAGCTCAGAAGGCTGAGACAGGAGGATAGGGAATTCGAGGCCTGCCTCAGCAAATTAACAAGGCCCTAAGCAATTTAATGAGACCCAGTCTCAAAATTAAAAAAAAATGAAAATAAAAAAGGGCTGGGGATGTAGCTCAATGGTAAAGCAGTCCTGAGTTAGATCCCCAGTACCTAAAACAAAACAAAACAGCTCTTATTTGAATTTCCCATTTTTCTACTAAGATCTTTTCCTGCTTCCATCACCCCATTCTGGACACCACACTGCATTTAGTTGTTATTTTTCTTTTGTGTCCCTGATCAATTGGTTGCCGCAGTCCGGCTGCAGCAAAATAACCAGGGGGTGACAAACAACTTGTGTAGATTGATACAGCAGGAGTCGGAGCCATTTATTGTAGGACAGGAGGGGTATATATACATTCCACACAGCTTATCTTAATTAACATAAACTAGATACAGCAGTCAACGAATCACAGTTAATGGCTTGCTGGCACCACCTCACAAACCACTCCCTCTGGCAAAATGCCAGGCGCCATCCTGACTTGTTTACAGACCTTAACATTGGTGACATTCCCTCAGTCTATACTCATCTTTCATGATCTTGACAGCACTGAGGAACAAGTGTTTTGTAGAACTGTGGGTTACCTTGTGTTTTCTCAAGATCAGAGGGAGGCTCTGCAGTTTTGGATATACCACAGAAATGGTGCTGGCTCCTTCTCAGCTCACCATATCAAGAGGCTCATGTCTCCAACATGTTTGATTACTGGTGGTGATGACCTTGATCACTTAGTTAAGTTGATGTCTAAAGGGTCTATCCACTATAAAGTATCTATATTTTTCTTTTGAATTAATACATATCTTGGGGAAAATACTTTGATATATATGTGCAACTATTCATAACTTTGTATTTAATTTACACATATATCTTTTTTAATTTCTTTGTTTAGTTGTAGATAATTGTTATATCTTTATTTATTTTATGTGGTGCTGAGGATTGCACACAGTGCCTTACACATGCAAGGAAAGTGCTTATCACTGAGTCACCACTCCAGTCTGACACAAGTATATCTTTATCATACAATATAGTAATTTGACACATATATTGATAATAATGGTGTAATTATTATTTTGTTTTTTTTCTATTTAAAAGCTCTTTCTTTTGCATATCAGAACATTTAAAAAAGAAAAATGAATATTTTACAAAAGCAGTTTCCTATATATTTGCATAAGAAGAGAGTGTCCCAAACAGATTTCAGTTATTTTCTTTGGAAAGTTGTGTTCTTTCTTGCACAGAAACTTCAGAGAGGCTGTCTCACCCTAGTTCTGACGTTTTCACTGTTTGTAGGAAGCCACAAAAGTGAAGTCATTAGCTTGTTGCACAGAGCTCCTGGGGGTCCTTTTGTCTATTTTGGGTCCCGCATCTGTTCAGCACATGAGGAGTGATTGAACTTCACTTTTGAAATTTAGTTTCATTGCATTTCTTGGTAGAACCACCCACTTGGGTCTGGCAAATTGCATATTACTGAATTTCTCACCATCATGTTTTCCCTACAACACATCTGGAATAAACAGATTTAAAAATATAAATGTGAATTATATTTCTGTATTTGAGAAAAGAAAAAAAAAACTTAGTATATGACTATCACTTTTCATTCCAAATTGCTCAAAAGCTCAAAATACTTCTCAAATATGGCTGCACATATTTGAAAACAATATGGTAAGCAAATGATAGTGGCCATATTCCAAAAAATTTTATTTATAAAATCAGTTGGTGGGCTACATTTGGCTCCAGGCAATAGTTAGTTTCCTGATTTGTATATTTGAGGTGATCATGTTTGTATCTTTTTGAGTTTGGGGAAAAGAACTTCAATTCTTAAATACTGTTGACCATAATTCCTTATAATCCAAATTTCAAACCAAAGCTAAAGGTTTTATTAATTCTCAAGGCTCAGCAGAATATTTAAGTCAGTGGAATGGGTAAACCAATGTGGAGGAAGAAAAAAGTGGACATTTGAAAACATTATTTTAGAAGTTCTTTTTGATTGACCATCTTACAAATCTTAGATCTAATTATCTATAGAAATAAGCTAGTATGGTATACAACTTTCTTCTGATGGGCATTACATGTCAGAATCTCTTTGGTCAGTTCTTATTTCCTTGCATCTTGGGAATTTTAAAGAGACGTTCTTGATGACCTTACATGCTTTGTGAGGCATCTGGTACACTGTGCATAGAACTCCTTCCCCTCCCATAGCCGGACAGTCCTTGTGGTACCTGTGGCTGGGTTTCTGGATTTTTGACAGCTGCTCATCCATGTGAGGCGCTAGGTTGGAAGAGAACCTTCCCATCTAACTAAGTGTGTTGGTAGTTGGGGGACTGAGAACTGGTGCAACCGAAGAGCTTGCCCTTTACTGGGGAGTCATTAAGCCCTTAAAAGTCAGAGAGGGTCAAGACTTTAATTACCTTTTTTCCTCTGAAACATTTCTCTACGATAATCTTTGACTGTTAGTTGTGCCAGCCCAAGTTATTTTAATCTATATAGCTCTTTATTTGTATCTTTCTTATTATCTTAGGTTAATTTATTCTATCATTTGCAGTAGCTTAAAGGTAGAAAATAAGGGTTCCCCCCCCCTTATTTCTATTCTCATTTCTTTTTTTTTAATTAATTTTTATTGTAGGTTGTTCAAAACATTACATAGTTCTTGATATATCATATTTCACACTTTGATTCAAGTGGGATATGCGCTCCCATTTTTACCCCATATACAGATTGCAGAATCACATCAGTTGCACAACAATTGATTTACATATTGCCATTCTGGTGTCTTTTGTATTCTGCTGCCTTTCCTATCCTCTACTATCCCCCCTCCCCCCTCCCCTTCCCTCTTCTCTCTCTAGCCCCTCTACTGTAATTCATTTCTCCCCCTTATATTTTTCCTCCTTTCCCCTCACTTCCTCTTGTATGTAATTTTGTATACCCCTGAGGGTCTCCTTCCATTTACATGCAATTTCCCTTCTCTCTCCCTTTCCCTCCCACCTCTCATCCCTGTTTAATGTTAATCTTCTTCTCATGCTCTTTGTCCCTACTCTGTTCTTAGCTACTCTCCTTATATCAAAGAAGACATTTGGCATTTGTTTTTAAGGGATTGGCTGGCTTCACTTAGCATAATCTGCTCTAATGCCATCCATTTCCCTCCAAATTCTATGATTTTGTCATTTCTTAATGCAGAGTAATACTCCATTGTGTATAAATGCCACATTTTTTTTTTTATCCATTCGTCTATTGAAGGGCATCTAGGTTGGTTCCACAGTCTTGCTATTGTGAATTGTGCTGCTATGAACATGGATGTAGCAGTGTCCCTATACTGTGCTCTTTTTAGGTCTTTAGGGAATAGACCGAGTAGGGGAATAGCTGGATCAAATGGTGGTTCCATTCCAAGCTTTCCAAGAAATCTCCATACTGCTTTCCAAATTGGCCGCACCAATTTGCAGTCCCACCAGCAATGTACAAGAGTACCCTTTTCCCCACATCCTCGCCAGCACTTGTTGCTGTTTGACTTCCTAATGGCTGCCAATCTTACTGGAGTGAGATGGTATCTTAGGGTGGTTTTGATTTGCATTTCTCTGACTGCTAGAGATGGTGAGCATTTTTTCATATACTTGTTGATTGATTGTATGTCCTCTTCTGAGAAATTTCTGTTCAGGTCCTTGGCCCATTTGTTGATTGGGTTATTTGTTATCTCATTGTCTAATTTTTTTAGTTCTTTGTATATTCTGGATATTAGGGCTCTGTCTGAAGTGTGAGGAGTAAAGATTTGTTCCCAGGACGTTGGCTCCCTATTTAACTCTCTTATTGTTTCTTTTGCTGAGAAAAAACTTTTTAGTTTGAGTAAGTCCCATTTGTTGATTCTAGTTATTAACTGTTGTGCTATGGGTGTCCTATTGAGGAATTTGGAGCCCGACCCCACAGTATGTAGATCATAGCCAACTTTTTCTTCTATCAGACGCCATGTCTCTGATTTGATATCAAGTTCCTTGATCCACTTTGAGTTAACTTTTGTGCATGGCGAGAGAAAGGGATTCAGTTTCATTTTGTTGCAAATGGATTTCCAGTTTTCCCAACACCATTTGTTGAAGATGCTATCCTTCTTCCATTGCATGCTTTTAGCCCCTTTATCGAATATAAGATAGTTGTAGTTTTGTGGATTGGTTTCTGTGTCCTCTATTCTGTACCATTGGTCCACCCGCCTGTTTTGGTACCAGTACCATGCTGTTTTTGTTACTATTGCTCTGTAGTATAGTTTGAAGTCTGGTATAGCTATACCGCCTGATTCACATTTCCTGCTTAGCATTGTTTTTGCTATTCTGGGTCTTTTATTTTTCCATATGAATTTCATGATTGCTTTCTCTATTTCTACAAGAAATGCCTTTGGGATTTTGATTGGCATTGCATTAAACCTATAGAGAACTTTTGGTAATATCGCCATTTTGATGATGTTACTTCTACCTATCCATGAACAGGGTATATTTTTCCATCTTCTAAGATCTTCTTCTATTTCTCTCTTTAGGGTTCTGTAGTTTTCATTGTATAAGTCTTTCACCTCTTTTGTTAGGTTGATTCCCAAGTATTTTATTTTTTTTGAGGATATTGTGAATGGGGTGGTTGTCCTCATTTCCATTTCAGAGGATTTGTCGCTGATATACAGGAATGCCTTTGATTTATGTGTGTTGATTTTATAGCCTGCCACTTTGCTGAATTCATTTATTAGCTCTAATAGTTTCTTTGTAGACCCTTTTGGGTCTGCTAGGTATAGAATCATGTCATCTGCAAATAGTGATAATTTGAGTTCTTCTTTTCCTATTTTTATGCCTTTAATTTCTTTCGTCTGTCTAATTGCTCTGGCCAGTGATTCGAGAACTATGTTGAACAGAAGTGGTGAGAGAGGGCATCCCTGTCTTGTTCCAGACTTTAGAGGAAATGCCTTCAGTTTTTCTCCATTCAGAATGATGCTAGCCTGAGGCTTGGCATAGATTGCTTTTACAATATTGAGGTATGTTCCTGTTATCCCTATTTTTTCTAGAGTTTTGAACGTAAAGGGATGCTGTACTTTGTCGAATGCTTTTTCCGCATCTATTGAGATGATCATATGGTTCTTATTTTTAAGCCTATTGATGTGGTGAATAACATTTATTGATTTCCATATATTGAACCAGCCTTGCATCCCAGGGATAAATCCTACCTGATCATGGTGCACAATTTTTTTGATATGTTTTTGTATCCGGTTCGCCAGAAGTTTATTGAGGATTTTTGCATCTAGGTTCATTAGAGATATTGGTCTGTAGTTTTCTTTCTTTGAAGTGTCTTTGTCTGGTTTAGGAATCAGGGTGATGTTGGCCTCATAGAATGAATTTGGAAGTTCTCCCTCTTTTTCTATTTCCTGAAATAGCTTGAAAAGTATTGGTATTAGTTCCTCTTTAAAGGTTTTGTAAAACTCTGCTGTATACCCATCCGGTCCTGGGCTTTTCTTAGTTGGTAGTCTTTTGATGGTATCTTCTATTTCCTCAATTGATATTGGTCTGTTTAGGTTGTCAATATCCTCCTGACTCAATCTGGGCAAATCATATGACTTAAGAAATTTATCGATGCCTTCACTATCTTCTATTTTATTGGAGTATAAGGATTCAAAATAGTTTCTGATAATCTTCTGTATTTCTGAAGTGTCTGTTGTGATATTGCCTTTTTCATCCCGTATGCTGGTAATTTGAGTTCTCTCTCTTCTTCTCTTCGTTAGCGTGGCTAAGGGTCTGTCGATTTTATTTATTTTTTCAAAGAACCAACTTTTAGTTTTGTCAATTTTTTCAAGTGTTTCTTTCGTTTCGATTTCATTAATTTCAGCTCTGATTTTAATTATTTCTTGTCTTCTACTTCTTTTGCTGTTGTTTTGCTCTTCTTTTTCTAGGATTTTGAGTTGAAGTATTAGATCATTTATTTGTTGGTTTTTTCTTTTTCTAAGGAATGAACTCCAAGCAATAAATTTTCCCCTTAGAACTGCTTTCAATGTGTCCCATAGATTCCGATATGTTGTGTCTGTGTTTTCATTTATCTCTAAGAATTTTTTAATTTCCTCCTTGATGTCTTCTATAACCCATTGATCATTCAGTAACCTATTGTTCATTCTCCAAGTGATGCATGATTTTTCCTTACTTCTTTTATCGTTAATTTTCAATTTCATTCCATTATGGTCAGATAAGATGCATGGTATTATCTCTACTCCTTTATATTGTCTAAGAGTTGCCCTGTGACATAATATATGATCTATTTTTGAGAAGGATCCATGTGCTGCTGAGAAAAAAGTGTAACTGCTTGATGTTGGGTGGTATATTCTATATATGTCAATTAAGTCTAGGTTATTAATTGTGTTATTGAGCTCTATAGTTTCCTTATTCAACTTTTGTTTGGAAGATCTGTCCAGTGGTGAGAGAGGTGTGTTGAAGTCTCCCATGATTATTGTATGGTGGTCTATTAGACTCTTGAACTTGAGAAGAGTTTGTTTGATGAACATAGCTGCACCATTGTTTGGGGCATATATATTTATAATTGTTATGTCTTGTTGGTGTATGGTTCCCTTAAGAAGTATGTAGTGTCCCTCTTCATCCATTTTGATTAACTTTGGCTTGAAATCTATTTTATTTGATATGAGTATGGACACTCCTGCTTGTTTCCGAAGTCCATATGAGTGATATGATTTTTCCCAACCTTTCACCTTCAGTCTATGTATGTCTTTTCCTATCAAATGCGTCTCCTGAAGGCAGCATATTGTTGGGTCTTGTTTTGTGATCCATTCTACTAGCCTGTGTCTCTTAATTGGTGAGTTTAAGCCATTAACATTTAGGGTTATTATTGAGATATGGGTTGTTCTTCCAGCCATATTTGTTTATTTATGTTACTAAACATGGTTTGTTTTCCTCTTTGATTATTCCCCCCCCCCTTTACTGTACTACCTCCCGCTGTTGGTTTTCATTGATATTTTCCATTTCCTCTTCTTGTAATATTTTGCCAAGGATGTTTTGAAGAGATGGTTTTCTAGCTGCAAATTCTTTTAACTTTTGTTTATCATGGAAGGTTTTAATTTCATCTTCCATCCTGAAGCTTAATTTCGCGGGATACACAATTCTTGGTTTGAACCCCTTTTCTTTCAGTGTTTGAAATATGTTATTCCAGGATCTTCTAGCTTTGAGAGTCTGTGTTGAAAGATCAGCTGTTATCCTGATTGGTTTACCCCTAAATGTAATCTGCTTCCTTTCTCTTGTAGCTTTTAAAATTCTCTCCTTATTCTGTATGTTGGGCATCTTCATTATAATGTGTCTAGGTGTGGATCTCTTATGATTTTGCACATTTGGCGTCCTGTAGGCTTCTAGGATTTGGGATTCTGTCTCATTCTTCAAGTCTGGGAAGTTTTCTCGTATTATTTCGTTGAATAGATTGCTCATTCCTTTGGTTTGGACCTCAGTACCTTCCTGTATCCCAATGACTCTTAAGTTTGGTCTCTTTATGTTATCCCATATTTCTTGAATGTTCTGCTCATGGTTTCTTAACAGCTTTGCTGAGCTGTCTATGTTCTTCTCCAGTTGAAATACTTTGTCTTCATTGTCTGATGTTCTATCTTCTAAGTGTTCTACTCTGCTGGTAGTATTCTCAATTGAGTTTTTATGTTGGTTTATTGTTTCCTGCATTTCCAGGATTTCTGTTTGTTTGTTTTTTATAACCTCTATCTCCCTGTATAATTGATCTTTTGCTTCTTGGATTTGTTTATGTAATTGATTGTCAAAGTGGTCGAAGTGGTCTTTCATTGACTGATTTTTCTGTCTAATGTCTTCCTTGAGACTCCAGATCATCTGAAGCACGTATATCCTGAATTCTTTATCTGACATTCCATCTGCTGCAGAAATTACCTCTTCTAAAGTTGAGTTGACCTGCATTGCTTGTGGTCCTTTCTTTCCTTGTCTTTTCATATTGATCGCGTTTCTTTCTGCTTGGTGAAACTGTTGTGTTATTGATTTTTCCCCCTATATAATTGTATTGCTCTTGTATAGCTGCAAAGTCTCCCTCGCAGGCTTTGGCGGTGGTTCTGCCCCTCCTCCAATTGAGGCAATGTGCCTACCACGCCTGGAGGCCGCTGTGCCTGTACTTTCGATGGGCCTGTTCTTTCGGTGGTCACAGGTCCGCCTACCTTGCAGGTGTGAGCAGCGGCTTTGCCCCTCCGCTGGCCACTAGGCCTGTTCTGTCTGTTGGTTGCAGGTCTGTCTACCTAAAAGGCGCTGGTGGCGGCTCTGCCCCTCCCCCAACCGGGGCGATGTATCTGGCGGGCCACTGGGCCTGTTTTGTCAGTGGTCATGGTTCCGCCTACCTTGCACGTGCGTGGAGCAGCTGTGTCCCTCCGAGAGTTCCTGGGCCTAACCTGCCGGTGGGAGGCAAGTGCGCCTACCTTGCAGGCCCGGGGGAAGCTCTGCCGCTCAGCGGGTTGCTGGGCCTGATATGCTGGTGAGACGCAGGTTTGCCTACCTTGCAGGCGCCTGTCGGCTCTGCCCCTCCCGCAACCGGGGCGGGGCGATGTGTATGGCCGTCCTCTGAGCCTGTTCTGTGGTGGTCAGGGTACTGCCTACCTAGCAGGCTCGTGGGGCAGCTGTGCCCCTCCGCAGTTTGTTGGGCCTGACCTGCTGGTGTGTGGCAAGTGCGCCTTCCTTGCAGGCCCGGGGGTGTCTCTGCCGCTCCGCGGTTGCTGGGCCTGATCTGTTGATGAGTCGCAGGTCTGTGTAACTTGCAGGCGCCCGTCGGCTCTGCCCCTCCCCCAACTGGGGCGGGGCGATGTGTCTGGCCGGCCTCTGGGCCTGTTCTGTCGGTAGTCAGGGTTCTGCCTACCTAGCAGGCTCGTGGGGCAGCTGTGCCCCTCCGCAGTTTGTTGGGCCTGACCTGCCGGTGGGTGGCAAGTGCCCCTACCTTGCAGGCCCGGGGGTGGCTCTGCCGCTCTGCGGTTGCTGGGTCTGATCAGCTGGTGATTCGCAGGTCTGCGTAACTTGCAGGCGCCCGGCGGCTCTGCCCCTCCCCCCACCTGAGCGATGTGTCTGGCAGTCCACTGGGCCTGTTTTGTCGGTGGTCACAGTTCTGCCTACCTTGCACACGCGTGGAGCAGCTGTTTCATTAGTGCCTGGGCACACTCTCCTTGTTTGCCTCCCTCAGGCCCTTAGTTTGTAGAGCTTGGGGCTGAGCACCCCCAGCAAACCTGCTTACCTTCTGGTAGCCACGCCCCCGTATCTGATGCAAGAGACCTCAGTTGTCAGCACTGGTGGGAGCGGTAGCCGTGAGTCCCACGCCAAGGCGAGTCCGTGCAAGAGACCTCAGTTGTCAGCACTGGTGGGAACGGTAGCTGGGAGTCCCGCGCCGCGCGGTTCCCGCCGGCTCCTGTGCCAGCACCGCCGCGGCTCCCACCGGCTCCCGCGCCGCTGCTGCGGCTCCCGCGCTGCTGCTGCGGCTCCCGCCAGTTCCGGCCGGCTCCCGTGCCACCCTTGGTCTGGCTATTGCGCTCACAGGAGAGCTGGGAGGGGCCCTTAAGTTTTCCCCGCTGATCTGTAATTATTATTTTGCCTCCTAAAATACTTATCATTTCTCATTTTGTTTATCACATTTACTTTCTTCTAGTAATTTTGAATCATATCATATATTGTTGTATATATAGAATAGAACACAAGAACTAGTTAATCCTACCAGTGTTTGTGCCCATTTCAAAATTTGCCTACAACTAAAGATTCCAAATGTTCGGCACGTTTTTTTAAATATTCATAAAATGTCAAATTATTTAAACATACTGAAAATGATGCCTGTAATCCCAGAAGCTTGGGAGGCTGAGGCAGGAGGATCATAATTCAAATCCAGCCTCAGCCACTCAGAAATGTCCTAAGAAAATTAGGAAGATTCTGTCTCAATATAAAAAAGATAAAAGGGCTAGGGATGTGGCTCAGTGATGAAGTGCCCTTGGGTTTCATTACAGGTGCAAAGAAAATAAATAAATACAATAAATAAAATAATTAAACTGCTTATCCACAGAAAAACATGGAAGAATCAAAACACTCTTTTAAACAAAAATGTAGACATCAAAGTGTATATCATGAGAGACTGGGATTTTGCCTCAGAGGTAGAGTGAGCAACTAGCACATGTGAGGCACTGGGTTAAAACCTCAGTGTCACATATAAATTAAATAAAGATATTGTGTCCACCTACATCTAGAAAATAAAATTTAGAAAATAAATACTTTTAAAAGTGTATATCATGATTTTTTTCAGTTAAAATATTTCATTAGTGATTAAATTAATACTTTGATCAAAATCAAAATGCATATGGTCAATGCAGTTGAAAATTGTACTAGGTTTTTTTTTCATTAGTGAATATGACTCTCATGGTGAGGGTGTTGAATCCTGCAGAAGAGGAACAGTTACTGGTTTGGTTTGGTCTCAAATAAATTATGCGATGATCCCCTGGTTTATGTTGTAGCTAGTGGATCCATGGTTACTTTGAAGAATCCTGTGGTGAATAGATGCCTTAGAGGACCTAAAATTCTCTGTGGAGAGTGAATTTAGGTTACAATATTACAAGCTTAGTGAGTTTAAACTGAATTTATTTTCTCCCAATAATCTGAGGCAACAACTCAGTTGTTACAACCTCCATAGAAGATGTTGGTAGGCCTACCTAATATCAATTTATTGGTATTTTTTTCTCACTCAGCATAGCTCCATCAGTTGACTTGTAGGTATGATGTGAAAAGCAGCATGAAGAAAAGTAAAACCTTCTTCATAGATTAAAAGAAAAAAAAAGGGACTCATGGACAAGCTGAATCCTGCTTAAAATAGTATGAAGGAACTGTCATTAGTAGAAAATGGCAGGATACAGAAAGTTCTTTTCATTATCTCCACCCTAATAAATGCTTAAAAAAAAAGAAAAGATCACCCTGTCATTTCTAATGGAAGAAAATCCTTCTCTGGTACAAAGACTAAGTGAGTAAATATCCAAATATCGAAGATGTGGTGATGGAAATGCAAACATACTGACATTCATTGGAGGTCAGGAGAGTCACATTACAAGGATTTTTTTTGATCCTTCAAAAAAAGACAAATGCTATGTACTAATGTTTATGTGTGCTCTTTCTCGTCCAGCAAGGGGTTTCACGGAAAATTGTAGAAGAGACTGTGTCTGTGAAGTCACTAATCAAGACCTCTGGACATCAAGCAGGAAACAGGTCCCATTTTATTGTGAAGTTACCATGTATATATACTCAGGCAGTAGCTTAGCAGATTACAGGCAGCCACCAATGCAATTTCTGCAGTGACCAATCAAGGAGTGAGCAATGGAGCAAGAGCAGGGAATTCAACACATAGCCTCATGCCCAGGGCTGTGCCTAAGGGGTAAGTATTTTGCTCTTCACACAACCTAGCATGGGGTAGTGTGTTGCCACTCAGGCACTCTTAATGTATGCCATGAAGGCAGTATTCCATGAACTTGACTCTAAGACATCATTGTGGCCTCGCCTCTCTAAGGTTTTTTGAGGTTCAAGGTTGTGCCATACTTCTGATCTCTTTCAGATGAGATCAATGTGGTCAGGTGATGCAGGGGTGCATCCACCTCATTACAGGAGTTTTGCTACCTTTACATGGGGACACAGCACCACGTCTGCTTATAAATAATTGATTCTTGAAGTCTCCTTGGACTTGCATTCTTTAACAGAGATCATTAAGTTATCACTTTCTGGCAGTAAAATCTCATCTATCAGCAATAAGATAAATATGGTGTACTAAAGATTAAACACTTTCATTCAAAATTAAATTTAATCAAACAATGTTAAAGATAGCATTTTGTAATTATTAGTTTTATTAGATGTATTATTTGGTAATTTATGGTATATATTCCCCCCTTGTGACAGAACAGCTAGTTCAATGACCTTTTGGGCATTATTTGCCTCAAGAGATTCCAAGTTGGGTGAAGCTGTGACTTGAGAGCATGTCAGCAGGAGGAAATCTCCTGTCTGTTCTTGAAGTCTGTGAAGGGTCTTTGCCACAGCTTCAGTAGAATTTTATGTTATAATCGAGCAAAAAAGTGCTCACATTCTGTACTGTTCCCAAGTAGGTTGTTCTTTACTTCCTCAAAAAATATTTCTGAAAATATTCTTTTAAAAAACTGTTTATCATTGAGGGGTTTATTGGCAGAAGCCATATGGAGATGTGATAATTTTAAAAAATTCAATGTCTTTTTTAGAGAAAAATCCCCACATAAATGTAGAGGGCTTTATGTTATTGTTATTGTTGTTGGTGGTGGTGGTTTGTGTCTTATTTCAGCAGCATCCCCAGCTTATAACTAAGTGGGCTTGAGTCATGTTCTACTAGGACCTTTTATGAAAACACCCCAATGTCCTAGATGTTGGAGTCTGCTGGAGCAGTGATTTTCTAAGTGTGGTACCAATGCCAGCAGCTTCATACTCATAGGATGGCTATGAATTCCCATGCACAAGAATTATCTGGAGTGGCGCGGGTAGTGGTTTCCTCATTGGCTAGTTTCCTCATTAGCCTAGAAGGTAAGAGGGATTTCGACAAAGGACACCATAAGAGTCACTGGCCTTTACCAGAATGGGAGGGGGCCTTCCAGGGAGGTGCTTGAAATCCTGTGATTGGAAGAGGCCAGGTAAAACCTGGTGGATGCTCTAAAACAGAATTCATTAATGTAGCACCTGATAGCTGTATCCACACCACTCTATTTTATTTATTTATTCTTTTTTAACAAAAAATTTATATTGGAACACAGTTAGCAAGGTATTTGTTGAAAGGTACTAGATTTGAACTCTCAATAGGTCATATTATCCATAATATTTGCTCCTGGTGATTTACAGAACATCATCATTCAATAACTTTCGCGATTATGGAAATGTTCCATGTCTATCCTGCCTAATTCAGTAGCTTCAAGCACATGATATTTTGGCATATAGATCCTGTGACAAAAAAGCTGAGTTTGTCAATTTGATGGATTACATGGACAATGGCCACAAGATTGGGGAGCACCATTCTAGGACACCAAGGCAGAAAATGGAAGCATTTCCTCTAAAAACTGGAAAAAGACAGGGATGCCCGTTTCCACCACTTCTATTTAACATAATTCTTGAAACACTGGCCAGACCAATTAGACAAATAAAATTAATTAAAGGCATATGGATAAGTAAGGAAGAACTCAAATTAGCACTATTTGCTGACAATTAATTAAAGGCATATGGATAAGTAAGGAAGAACTCAAATTAGCACTATTTGCTGACCAAAACAACAATAACCCAATCAATATATGAGCCAAATAACTGAACAGACAATTCTCAAAAGATGATATGCAATCAATTGACACACATATAAAAAATTGCTCAACAAGTCTAGCAATTTGATAAATGCAAATCAAAACTACTCTGATTTCATCTTACTCCAGTCATTTAAGAAAAAAAACAACAATAATTGTTGGTGAGGGTGTGGTAAAAGGCACACTCATACAATGCTGGTGGGACTTCAAATTGGTGCAGCCAATCTGGAAAGCAGTATGGAGATTCCTTGAAAAAACTGGAATGGAACCATTTGACAGAGCAATCCCACTCCTTGTTCTTACACAAAAGACTTAAAAACAGCATACTACAGGGACACTGTCACATCAATACTTATAGCAGCACATTTCACAATAGCTAAACTGTGTAGCCATAATAGATGCCCTTCAGTAGATAAATGGAAAAAGATGTAGTATATGTACACAATGGAATATTACTCGCCATTAAAGGGAAAAAAAATTATGACTTTTGCAGAAAAAGTTGATGGAGCTGAAGAATATAATGCTAAGTAAAATTTACAAATCACCCTAAAACAAACACCAAATGATTTCTCAGTAAGGATGCTAATTCATAGCATTATGTGTTAGGGAACAGAATGGAAAGATTACATTAACTTCAGATAAGGAAAAGGATAAAAGGGGAGAGAAGGGAAGGAAGGGGGCACGGAGGTAAAAAGGACAGTGGAATGTAATTGATATCAATACCCTAAGTACATGTATGAAGCCACACAAGATATAAATCTACTATGTGTAGAACCAGAGATATGAAAAATTGTGTTCAATACATGTAATAAATGAAGGAAGTTGAGTTGATATTCTACTTTTGCTAAAATTTAGAAGATGCAGAACATGAAGTGGATAATGATAGGTGCTTAGTCCATGTTGACTGGGTGACAGATGAGGTAATGGGTTTGTTTTGCTTTAGAGTTCAGCTTATTGCAATAAGAATGTATGCATGCTGAGAGGCTGGCACAGTATCATTCTGAGAATATGTGTTTTGCTAGTTTGGAAAAAAAGGGGAAAAAGAGGTTATATAGAGCATAAGGCAAGCATAAATACATGTAACATGAATTGTAATGCATTATGTTATCATATTTAAAAAATAATTTAAGAAATGAATACATAAAAAAATAATAACATAAATATTAGGTCATTAAGTGGTGTCATAAATTAAGCAATCCCCAACATCTTATTCATACATAAAGGTATACTGAAAAATTTAATAATTCATTTTAAAAGAAAATTAAAACACTACCTTCAAAGATAATAACATTTGACAGAAGTAGATTTTGGTGGTTGACCTTTTGTTTTGCATTGATAATATGACTGACTTTGAACATTCAAGTGTTGTATAGTGATAGCACTGAGCCTTTACAGGTACTTTCTGTTTGTTAAGAAGTTATTGATAGTGAGTTGGGGATAGGTAGAAACTATGGTGTTTGCAGTGAACTGGCCTTGATGGATGGCACCCCTACTATCTCAGGGCAGACTGTAATTAAAGAATGATGGAAGATTCATAAAGGGAGGTGTGATTAGTGTAGGAAAATGCACTGGCATTTATACCATAGAAGTGTAGTATTGGTTTGCAGGTGGAGTCAAGAGAGAGCCAGTTAACTAAGGGCAATATGGAAAAGTACAGGTACCGAGGCTAGCAATTTTTAGGTGGCTTGGTCTTCTACAGAAAAACCTCCCCTCCACACAGGAACATAGGCCAATTCCCTTTGCCTAGTTCCCTACACAGAGGTCTGGTTTGTTTCCTGCTCTGAGAAACCTAACACATATACTTGCCTTGTGCTATATATAGCCTCTTTTTTTTCCATTTCTGCAAACTAGCAAAGCACATATTCTCAGAGTGATACTAAGCCAGTCTCTCAGCACCCACATATACTTATTTCAATAAGTTGAACTCTATAGCAAACTCTACCCATTACCTCATCTGCCACCTAGTCAACATGGACCCAAGCACCTCTCATTATCCCCTTTATTTTCTGCATCTTCTAAATTATAACAAAGTGGGAAATCAACTCAACTTCACAATGGCAAACAGAAATTTGATGGTTCTCCTATAGCACATCCCTGAAAACACAGGGTGTAGAGACTCTTTTCATTCTTCCTCCTTTCAAATCCAAAGAGCATTGTATTATCTCTATACCCTCATCCCCTCCAAATAAAACCAAGGCCTACAAATCTCAAGACATAGAGGACGCTAAATAGGCTTTCTGTCAAAAATAATAAGGAAATGAATAAATTAGAAAAACCAGTATGACATGCTACCAGTTTACTGCTCACCACAACTGCTTTCAAGAGAAAACATTCTAAGGTTTTGAAGTAATGGTGAAGATGGTGTTTGTAGCTCTGCAGAGAGCAAAGGTCCATAACTGAGAAGCTCAGTGTGGCCATTGGTTTCTCATAAACACAAGGTTTGGAGTGTCCAATTTATTTTAACAGAGTTTTTGTCTTTTATTTTTTTTTTTAGTTAAATCTAATGTGGATTGCTTTGCAATGTAAGAAAATGTTAAAGGGTAACTCTTACATTTGTAATGAGTAGTTGTCAACGAAGTGAAAGTTTGCTTTAACAGCTAAAATGTTCTAATAGCTTCATTTAGGTACACTTAGAATTATGCACACACATTTATCCTACATATGAGTATGTTTTGATATAAGTATACCCTATGGATCAATTTCCACATTCTCAGGAATATTTCTTCTTCTGCTGTTTTTGTACCTTAAACTCATATCATCAAGAATTTAAATAAATCAAACTACTCAATACCGTTTTTGGTGTCTAACTTATTTCATTTAGTGTAATTATTTTGATACTTACCCATGTTCTGAGTGTTTCATTAGTGTCGTTAAGTCCTCACTTGTTAGAATTCAATATTTTTTATCCAAATGCTTCAAATGAGAATACTCAAAGAGATTTAGATATAATAACTTTATTTTAAGAGTCAGAGAGACAGAAATATCTTGTGGATGGCATTGTAATTTTCAAAAATTTATAATTTTCCGATAGTTTTTATACATGGTGTGAAGGTAATTTCATAAAATAATTTAATGCACCTGTGTTTTGACTGTGACCACGTCACATAGGTCTGTTGTAGAATTTTCCACATGCAGCATCATGTCACCTCTCATACCTCTCATAATAATTCAAATTTCTGAGAATTTTTTATTTTTAGATTTGCAATGCTTATCTTTTAGAACAAGGTTTATCATTTAACTTTCATTAGCATTTGGATCATTTACAATTGATGTCTGCTCTGTAATTTACAAGTTGCTCTGCATGAAATAATGATCTAATATTTCAGTTATAAAATTTTTGTGAAATATTTCAGTCTTAATTTATGTATTCATTTAAATTTTAAAGTATATGTTCAGATGTTTTACTTGAAATGCTCCAAGATGTAATTCATGAGCTCTTTACCCTGGCCTAATATCTATGTTTATATCTAACCCTTGTTTGATGTTGTAAATCTTGACATGCTCTCCTGATAATGTTCTAGGTCTATATTGAAAATGATGTCTGGGTGCAGTGACCATCACCCAGTGCCTTAATTAATTCTTCTGTGAAAAATTGGGAAATCCACCTGAAATTGCCAATTCAGTTATTTTTTTTTTTTCATTTAAAGGCTTTTCTGAAAAACAACAACAACAACAACACAAAAACTAACTAACAAACAAACAAACAAAAAACTCTTGCAATCATAGTTGCTCATACTTAATATGTTAAAATGTGAATGAAATAATGTATTTTAACTTGGTAAATGTATTAAAATTTTAAAACAATAAAATTAATTATTATTATTCAACTATCAATAAAATTAATCACTATGCTCTAATAATAATATTAGAGCATATCAAATCAAAATTCCTAATAAAATTTAATAATAATAATTAATTTTATGGATTTGTTTAAAATGTGACTATTAGTTTTGAATGCTCATTCACCTACAGTAAAACAATTATAATTTCCACAGTAAAAATTCACAAGTCACAGATATCTGAATGGTGATATCATTGTACGGTTTTGAAATGGGGATTGCCATGATATATTTATCATTCTTTGTGACATAATCGCTGTCTCATGTCATTACATGATTAAAAGTCTAACAAAAAGAGATTTAAAAAAGTGGAGACATGTCCAGATTATTGGTTAGAAATGAAAAAACTTGGTACCTAAAATAAATGAATAAATAAATTGTCTTCAGTGAATCATTGAAATGTCTGAATTTCATGACAGTTCTTATCCTTCTGTTCAGAGAGTAGTAACCCTAATTTTTTAACAGATAAATCTTGTTCCTTACAGGACCAAATACAGCTCACCCATGACATACGATTATAAAGTGTTTCTTCCATTCAATTTGTCACTAAAATGTTATAATTTATGAAGTGGCAAAAAGAGGTATATAATATCAAGACATATATGTGTGCATATCTATGAGGCTTGCATGGAGGATATCCCTGTTAGTTTTAAATTTTTTTTGCAGTTTTTTTTTTTTTTATCTAGGAAAAGTTTAGTTAAGAAGCATCCAAGTGATAGCACAAGCAGGTCAATAGAAACTGTCTAGTCTGCTGAGAAGTCTTGATCTAGTTTTGAGAGACATTTGCAAGTTTCATAACTTTAATATAAAACCTGTTTTTAGATATCTGGTTGCTTGTGTGTGGCATCTGAAAATGGAATGCATGTATTAACTAAATGATTTTTAAAAATATAAATATATTTTGTTGTTTTCATTTGCATGATAGTTAGTTTACCATTTGGAGAATTTATGAATTGAACACAGGGACACTTTACCACCGGGTCACATCCCCCAAATTTTATTTATTTATTTATTTTAATTTTCAGAAAGGGTTATCACAAAGTTGCGTGGGGTTTTGCTATGTTTCTAAGCCTGTTTTTTTTTTTTTTTTTTTTAATTCTCCTCTTCCCTTTGCCTCTCAAGCCGGTGGTATGACAGGCATGCTCCTGGGATTTTAGCAATTTTTTTGGGGGGGTGGGTCATAGAGATTAAACTCAGAGTCACATTCTGAGGGCTATTTTGTATTCCATTTATGACAGTTTCAATGAGTTGCACAGTGTCTTGCCATTGCTGATGCTTGCTTTGAACTTGTGATCCTCCTGTTTTAGCTCCAAAGCCACTGAGATTTCAGTCATGCACCACCATGACTACCCAGTTTACCAATTTTTTAAAACAAATACTACCTTAAAATGTTTTCCAATGTAGAATTTATTATTTATATATTAATCTTGGAACAACCACCAAAAATTCATGACTCTTAAGAATAGTATATAATTACATAGTAAAAAGTTATTTTTTAAGCTAACAAAAAGTATATACACTGATTGAAATATATCCTCTACTTTTGTAAGACAAAGAATCTTAATTCTGACAGAACTCTCGAATTTCTTTTGTGCTGGTCTAAGTGTAAACCAAAACTCTCCTGAGAAGTCAGTGTTATTAAATATTCGTTAATAAATAAATAGTCTCATTTTCTTTTGATTTGTGTCATGGTGTTTTTTATAGAGAATTTTATTTATTTATATGTAGTGCAAAAAATCAAACCCATTTCCTCACATATGCTACGTGAGTGATATTCCTCTAAGCCACAACCCCAGCCCCTTCATGGAACTGTTTATAAAAGACGTAAAGTTAAAATATTATTGTCTGAGTAAAGATCAGTCAGTAATTTTTAACATTTATTATTTAGTTGTAGGTGGACAAAATACATTTATTTATTTATTTATTTATTTATTTTTGTATGGAGCTGAACATTAAACTGCATTCCTCATGCATGCTAGGTGAGTGCTCTTTCTCTGAGCCAAAACCCCAACTCCAATTATAGTTAAAGTAAGCTTTAGCCCTCTGATTTCTGGTATAAAGAATATAAGAAATGGCAAAATCTAAATTTTGTCATTCTATAGTCAAGAAATGAGGGACTCAGAGAAATAACTGTATTATTTTGAGTTGCATATCACTTTAGTGGAAGATTAAGTTCAAATACAAATAAATAATAGGACCAAAAATAAAACAGCATTCTTTCTATATATTAATTATGTTCTCTTCCATATGATTCTAGCTAGAAGATGTGACTTTAATCAGCATCTTACCCTTTTTGTACATCTGAAAAAAGTACTATCTAGTCACTATGCACACAAATAATCTTTTACATTAGGATTCAATGAAAAATTATGTTTTATAAGCACTTTTACAGAGGAGTATTCATCACCCTTCTTTGATTCATTCTCATGCTTTATAGGTATTACTGTCAAAGGTTTCCTTACCATGAGTTTGTTTAGATACTTGTGAGGCATCAATTTCATGGGTGTCTCTTACCCCTATAAAATTATGTGCCAGATTTAGCTGGAAAGTTCTCAAAAATCAATTTCTCAAAGTAAAAATGTATTTTTATTCTATTGTTTCTCTCATTATTTTTTTCTTATCTTTCTTGGAATATGCTTACTTTTCTCCATAAGATAGTGCTGGTGCTACCTTAATTCACAATTTATTATTTATCCAAAGATAAATGTTAGTATGTTTTAACTTTTTTTAATAGATTTTTTTTTCTTCACATTTTATACCATTTATAGATATCTGTTGAACACTTTTCAAGTTCTTCATGAGCATGAACACCAAGGAGTCAAAATGAGAAACTGTGTATTAAGGACTATCTAATTAAAGATCTTGGATCTGCCAACAATGGTGTCAAAATGTGAAAAGGAGAATATCTAAAACTGCTGAGTCCAGCAATGAACAGCATGAGAGGATAGCAGGCATGTGATGTCAAAGAAAAAAGCAGGTAAGAATCTTGTGAAACTAACAAGGTAGGAGAGGCAGAAGGATCATAATTTGAAACTCAGCCTCAGCGAAAGGGAGGCACTAAGCAACTCACTGAAAGCCTATATCTAAACAAAATGCAAATGAAGGCGGCAATGTTGCTCAGGAGTTCAGTGCCCTTGAGTTCAATATCATATAATAATAATAATAACAACAACAACAACAATAATATAATATTCAAAATAAACTAATCTCCAGTAATGGCCATTAATGTGTCAGTGGTGTCAAATTCTTGATCTTTGATAGACAAATAAAATTTCATGCATGCTTTGGTAAATCTGAGATATAACAGTCATACAAAAATTATATCAGTTCTTGTAATGTATAGTATGTGTATAAAAATGCCTCATTAAAAGACAGGCATACACTCTAAGAAATGCACTCAAAATGACTTTTCCATTGTTGCAAATATCATACTGTATACTGACATTTAGATTGTATACTACTACAATCTTAGGCTATATATTGTAGCTGTTGTTGTATATAAATTCCATCACTGACTAAAAGATCACTATGCAACACATTATTGTATGTTATAAACTTAGAGAGATCAGTGTACCAAAAAGAGAATTTTAATTTTTTTTAGTTGTTAGTGGACACGATATCATTTATTATTATTATTTTATTTTAATGTGGTGCTGAGGATCAAACCCAATGCCTCTCATGTACTAGGTGAGCACCCTACTATTGAGCCATAATCCTATCCCTAAAACAGAATCTTTAAAAAAAATCTTTACAATTAGACAATGAAAAATGAAAGTTTCCACTGCTGAGGAGTACAAAATTGCTATCCTTTCTAAATAAAGTTTTATATCTATGGGGTATCTGTGTCACACACTCACACACACACACACACACACAAACACACACAAAGTTATTTTAATCTTGCTTAGTGCAACATAATAAGTCTTTCAAAGATAGTCAATATGTAATTATAAAACATTCAATAGTTACTATAAGAAAAAGTAAGTTTTATTGTGAATGTGTTGGTATTGCTCATAGTATCAACTGCTTAAGAAGTTATGACAAAACCAATCCCCCAAAAACAAATGCTGAATGTTTTCTTTAATACAAAGAGACTGATTCATAGTGGTGTAGGGAGGGACATGAGAGGGATAGACAAACTTTAGATAGGGTAGCAGGGTAGGGGAGAAGAGAGGTGGCAGAGGGTTTGCAATTATGGTGGAATCTGATGAAAACCATTCTCTAAAGTACATTTATGAAGACACAAATTGATGTGAATATATTTTGTATACAGCAAGAGACATAAAGCATGTGCCCTACATGTGTAATAAAATTATAATGCATTCCACTGCCTCATATAAATAATAACAACAATAATAATAATAAAAGAAATTTCACAGAGATGATTAACAACTTATTGAGACTCTGTCTCATATAATATTAAGACTAGAGTCTAGTTTTGAATGGAAAGGCACCCTTGATTTCAGTCATAAGAAGCACACAGCAATGGGAAACTTATTTCTTTTCAAAGTTGCACAAAACAAAATGTTAAACAAATTAATAAATTGGGCATTAAAATAATCAATAAATGAAGTTATACCATTAAATGGTACAAAGTAACAGGTAAGATAAATTGCCTGATGCATGAATAAATACATTCAGGAAGAAAAAGACAAGGACATCATGAGAAGAACAGTCAAATAACTTGAATATTCTTTTTATACAGGTGATATCTAAGGGTTCAGTACTCATAAAAAATAAAATATAACCAAATACATAAAATTAAACAGTATTCATGAAGATGTGGAGTGAAAAGTTCTCATGAACTACAGATTAATTATAAGTGGCTATCTTTTTGTAAAAAAATGTGTGCCTATTGAAGGACATGACACTTCCCCACCGGTAACATTAACTTATAAATATGACTGCTCTTAAAAACCATAATAATATATAAAAGAAGAGCTGCATGGTCCATAGAGTTGAAATCTGTAAGGTGAAAGAAAATATAATGTGCACATAAGAAACGTAAAAATAATAAAGTGTGAGTAAAGTGGTTTCTACTGTCAAGACACATTTTTTGCCACACTACATTCAGCCTAACAAACAGTAAAAAACACCACATCAGTATTATATAAAGGTAACTTTTTGATACTACTTCACACATTGCATATACATTTTAAAGGGAAATATGTAGAATTTACTGGTAAATAAAACTTGAATTAGGACATTAAAAAAACCAATTACACACATGTGTTTAGATACTATACATCACTACAAAGAAAACAATTTTCCTTGAATGAAATCTGTAACATTTTCATCAATATTTTAGCATGTAGGACTGGGGTGATGGTAGAGTGCTTACCTAGCACATATGAGGCACTGGGTTCAATCATCAGCATCACCTAAAAGTAAATAGATAAAATAAAGTTATGATTACAACTAAGAAAAAAAAACATTAACAAAGAAATTTCAGCATGCTTCTCTATTAAAAGAAAGAGACTGAAAAAAAATTACATGGAATGAAAAGTATTTATGAAATACCTCCAAAACCTATGCTTCAGAGAATCAAATGAACTATTAGTATCATTAAGAGAAACTGATGTATATAATGAATGTATAATACAATACTGAAATCCAAGGAGTCATAGTATGAACCAAACACAAAGATGAATCCATATGCATGTAATTTCTTGTATTTTTAAGATAAATAAAATGGTCTAAGCCTATCCGTATCAAAAATAAGGCTAGAAGTAAATAGATAATACAATACAATCTAAAGTTAGATGGGTCACATTTTCCTGAGCTTTTGTTTGCAGAATATGTAAGGTACTGGGTTCAAAATCATCACAAAGAGCAGATATTAAGGAGAGATCAAGTTAGAAGTTGTTTTAGTTGCCTTTTTCAACAATGTGACTAACAAATTGACCAGAGAAATTGTAGAGGAATAAAAGTTTATTTACAGGCTTAGGGTTTCAAATGTCTTAGCCTATAGAATACTGCTCCATTTCTCAGGGCTCAAGGTGAGGCAGAACATTATGGCAAAAGGGTGTGGTAGAGGGAATCAACTGACATAGTGATAACAGTAAAGAGACAGATTCATTTTTGGGAGAATATACAAATTTAGATTCCAAAGCTCTATCCCCAATTCTCACTTTTTTCAGCCACACACTATCAATTCAGTTACCACATAGTTAATTCATTCAGGGATTAATTCACTGAGGACTTTAAAGCTATGACCCAATCATTTCTCCTCCAAACCTTCCTGCATTGTTTCACATATGAGCTTTTGGGGAACACGTCACAGCTGGACTATAACAGAAATAGAGCAAAATAGAAGGCTTTTAACCCACCCTTTCTTTACTAATATATTAATACACATTTACTCATGTTATGTGTGTTACTTTGACAAAGTCATAAATGAATTATGAGATTTACATACATTGGACAAGTGAAAGAATATCTACAATCAAATGAGTAGAAAAAGCTAGGGTACACGTGGGCATTTGAGTTGTTTACTGAAGTGCCACATATTTGAGAAATATTCCTACAAGTTTGAAGGCACCTTAAATAAGGGGAGATTGAGATAATATATAAACTGACTTTAAAATTTTCTGTAATTTTTATCTTAACTTATCCACTGGTTAAAGAAGGAGTGAAATGTAAATGTGAAAATTACAAAGTGGTTTTCTTCTGTGACCAAGTAAGTCTTTTGATTTGTTTCACAACCTGAAGTCAAGGCAGAAAAATTACATCTCAAAGGTGTCAGTTTGTCCCAAAAAGAGATTTACCAGTGGTTTTACTAACTTCTCTTGTTGGAAGAATTACTTCACTCTTGAATCAATAAAGCGTACAAAAGGGGAAAATTAATCAATCTCCTGATAGACTCAGTAAGATTTGAGCACTTTCTGAGACCTGACCTACCCTTGTTTACACCAGTAATAATTCCAGGCCTACCAGTAGGTTTTCAGAATAAGTTTCTCCATGCACTGAATGTCTAACATTAGCAACTTCTGTTCAAGGGAGTATATCTTAAACTTTCAATTGCTAAAAGCAATAGAGACGAGCATGGGCAAATCTTGATGTATTTCAAGCCGTTGGATTTGCATTGTTTGTAACACTTCCAAAGACAAAAATTTTCAGCAGTAGTGTTAACAAAGCTTACAAATCGCAGATTCTTGTTTCATTTCATCACAGAAAATATTTACAGGACACTCTTCCTCTGGCTACTTGAAATCCTGGAATATAACACACTTGCATCAGTAATTTAAAGTATCAGTAAAATAAAAAATATCCTGCACTTTGTGCAGTGTTGTCAGAATGCCTATGCTTAAAATCTCAAAGACTGAGGATAGAGTTCTGGCTTAGTTGTAGAGTGCTTGCACAGCACATCAGTGGCACTATATTTAAGAATCAGTACCACATAAAAATGAATAAATAAAATAAAAGTAATTTGTCTATCTATGACTAACAAAACGTAAATAAAATATTAAGAACTAAAATATAAAAATCTGAAAGATAATAGGTACTCCAGAGAATGCAAGCATCATATAAAAAGACTCAGTTGAAAAAAATATTGGTGAGAATATCAATTGAATAAAGCTATTTTTGAAAATGGTATTAAGGTTCTTCAGAAAGTTAAAATAAAAAAAGGCTTATGTTCCACTAGATGTTATTCTGGGTATGAATCTAAAAAAATACTGGAGTTATTACATCATAGAACCACTGCATGTCTATTTTCATTATAGTATTATTTACAGAACCTGGTAAAAAAAAAAAGAAGTACTTTTTTAAGATAAATGTTAGGTTGGTAATGGTGCCACATGCCTGTATTTTTAGTAGCTTGGGAGGGTGAGGCAGGAAGATTATGAACTTAGAGCGAGTCTTAGTAACTTCTCCAAGAGACACTAACAAAATCAGTGAGACCTTGTCTCTAAATAAAATATAAATATAGGGCTGGCGATGTAGCTCAGTGGTAGGCTAGCTCTGGATTCAACACACAATACCATAATCAAACAAACAAATAAAGAAAGAAATGAATAGGACCAACTTACTGACCCCATTCTTTATTTTCTATGAAGCAATTTACTTGCATCCTTTCTGGCTTAGCTGGACAGGATATGTCACATTCCTTAACAAACTGTTATCTGCAGGAGAAATGCAGTTTCAAACTAATGTTTATAAAAGCAACCTATGTTACTCTAAACAGGATAATTTTTTGACTGTGCTAAAGACCAGATTCTGAAAAACAGAGAAACAAGGGTAATTCTTAATAACCAAAAAATCTGCAACAATTTTGCTTATGAGTTAATTTAGAAATGGTGAGCATGAATCTAATTAACCTAAAGTTGTCAGGGCAGTGAATACTTGAGAGTTTTATGTTATTCTAACTATCAGTACAAAATCAAGAACTGTACCTGGGAAGGACCCTTTGGAATCTCTGTTTAGATCTCGAAGAAAACTGGAATGCAAGAGAGCCTGCAAGAGAGACATGTTCTCTTTTCAGACAGAAAATTCTCTCTCTTCAGAGTGTCATCTTTTTCCTCTTTCACTTCACTTCTAATAAACTAATTGGTTGCTACTCTGATCGATAAGTTTGAGAACTTTATGTCTTCATTGGAAAAAAAACTGCATTTTAAGGGGCATGGTCTTCACAGTACCTCAGTTTCCCAGAGGGTCCCAGCCCTGTATAACTAAAAGATCATTGACATCTGAACGGCTCTCAGAGACTTCCTTAAGTGCCTTAACTTTATACTTTATACTGCTCTCTAGAAGAAAAAAAAAAGAACGATATTCACTAGAAACTTCAACAGACTTTAGATATGATATCTCTTCACAATTTTATCAGGCAGTTATGAAACCCCCATTTAACACAATATGGGAGGTTAAAATGAGGATGCATCACACAGGAACGTAATAAAAGAAAAATTTTAAATCAGACATTTTGATAAGGTGAATGTGCCTGGGAAGACAGAGGGAGGAGACAGACATTGTTTTTATTTTTTAAATTTTCAAGTTACTTGTCTTCTTTTCTCTCATGTAAAATGCTCACAAAGAGAATGCAAAATCTTTAAACTGCAATGAAGTTCTTTTCAAAAAAATTAAAAATACTGCATTCATTTGGAATGTTGAATAGAAAAAATAAAATAGTTGACAATGCAGAGAGGGAATGCTGGCATTAAATATGTGAACAGAACCGAGTGCAGTGGTGCACACTGAAATCAATCCCAGTATTTTGTCAGGCTGAAGCAGGAGGATCATGAGTTCAATTCCAGCTTCAGTGAACATCAGGTGCTAAGAAACTTAGTGAGACTCTTTCTTTAAATAAAATATAAAATAGGGATGGGGATTTGGCTCAGGGTTCAAATGTGCCGATAATTTATACAATGACTTAATATCCAGTGATACATAACTATTCCAATACTATAGACTGGGTGCCAAGATTCAATCACAAGGTTCACAGAAGTCATATGAAGTCATATGGTGACTTATAGATAGTGTTTGTGGTGAAGTGTTCCTGAACCCACTGACACAGTCACACTGCGGGATGCTGGGGCAGAGCAGAACCATATGGAATCTGGAACCATAAGGAATGTTAAGTGCTTTGTTTATGATACTCATGATATAAATAAAAGGGTATACATCAATCAATAATAAAAGTATGTGTTACTTGAGATTGCAGGAAAACTCCCAGAATGAGACTAAGGGTACAATTAAGACATGCCCTGAGATGTGTTTCAATATCTCTGAGGACACAAAATAGTTTTATTTCTCAAGAAGTTTATGGGGAAAAGATTTCAAATCAAGTTTCCTGAGAAAAAATTAACAATTTACTGTAAGCCCCCAATCCTAAAGTCACACTTTTGTGACATATATTCCTCCAACTAACATACTCTCTTACTTTACACAGGAATTCATGATGAAAATAGGAAACAAGGGCTGGAGATGTGGTTCAAGTGGTAGCGCGCTCACCTGGCATGCGTGTGGCCTGGGTTCGATTCACAGCACCACATACAAATAAAGATGTTGTGTCCACTGAAAACTAAAAAATAAATAAAAAAAAGAAAATAGAAAAAAAATAGTTAATAAAAATTACAAACGGTTTGAGGTGCAGAGCCTGCCTTTTAATTAAAGATCACAAAGACATGAGGATTGGTATACTTTGAACAATGATCAAAGAAACTCTTTTAAGAAAGTGGTTAAATAGGTCATATGAACAAAGGAAATTAGTTGGAAATTAAAAACAAAATAATGTAAAATTAATATAGATATATTTTTGAGACAGTTCAGAGTAGTAGGCTTCTAAAAAATAGGCTTTCACTGTTTTAGTGTTATTTATGGGAACTTTAGGAGTAAGAAAGCTTACAAATAATTATAAGTATATTTTCAATTTAAAGGTCAATGGAATAATTATAGGTATGATTTAAAGTTAAAAGATAATAATAGGTCAAGAGACAGGTAGTCAAGTTTTGTATTCGAGCCCCTAGAGACTGAGGTGAAAATGTAAAAGACTAATCATGATTGGCAAAGTTACACGAAAAATTCTATATAATGTGCTTAATATCTTTGATAATTAACATATGTTTGACAATATTGTAACTCTTGAAAGTTATGTAAACCAAAGAAGTTTTGATGCTATCCATTAACTACCAAAAGGAAAAAAAACCTGTAAAACAAACAAACAAAAAAATAATAAAGGCCCTCTAGGGGCAGCAGATCCTTCTGAAGGCTGCTCATAACTTGAAACCATCATCCTGTCTCCTTTTCTTTCATGGACGCTACTTATCCTTCAGCACCAGACA